>NC_044498.1:2111999-2116999 GCF_902362185.1 Chanos chanos
CAGTAGCCACACATCATCTGGTACCATACAACTTTGTGTTGGCGGGCACAGGCTGGTCCAAAGCCCGCGGCAGCGTGCGGGCTTTTGAGTTATTGATCACCCGCGGTGGCTTGTGTAACAGTTCCAACCTTGGTGGCAACCCTCTGGGAGAGATTAAAAGGGCTGATGGACTATCCAAACCAAGGTTACGTTCAAACAGCATTGACAGAGCCAAAGCCAAAGCCAAACCCAGACAGATACATCTTTCTCCACAGGAATTTCATCATCTCGCATTCAGGATACAAAAACAACGTCAAAACGAGGTTCATTCATTCTCTTCTCAACCGTTTATGCACTGAACTATGCTTTAACAACCCTTCCATTTAGGAAGCTAAATCAGGACCGTTTCCAGGAAATGATAAGCATAATTCACCGGAAAGTACTAAAACTGCTAGATCCCACATTGTTAAACTGCTAAATTGCTAAAACCCACGCGCAATTCTCCTCATAAAGCACCACCTTTATCAACCAACAGCCGACGCGTTCTTGTATAAAGCAACACCACTCTGTATACCACATGTCCATCATTGAAAACTCAGCAGAATATTATAGATGATCAAGCCATGGAAGATATCCCAGGCCATGGAAGAGATCCCAGGCCGGTGTTGAGTCGTCCTTCACTGTCACTCTGCCTTTGGCTCGTACGCTGTCAGTCGTTGGCTCTGAGTCTGTGATGGTCTATTGACTGTTCTCTTCCACCAAGGGCAGAGGGAGGGAGACAGGGTCATGCATAGTGACCTAGGTTACCCTGCTCATGTAGGGCAGCACCAGTTTGTACCGCACTGCACCGGGCCCACATAGCACACTATTATTATCATCATTATTATTATCATAAGTGTATGACATTCTTTCATAGGGCTCAAAATTTCTAGTGGCGCCCCTGGAGGTAGATTTATCGAAGTAACACTGAAGAAGCGTGGGGGTACTGATTTGATCAGTGTTTTTCATTGATCTTGCCAGTGTGTGGTGGGAATAAAGTTGGGTCTATTTCTCTGATGGCTTTTGTCAGCCCTCTGAAGAAAGAGGTTTATTTAGACGGAATATTACATGTTCGTAGTCAAATGAAATTTAGTTGATACACTTTTTGAACAAACTGGACTACACCATAGGCAAATAGTTCATATAGCTTGACTCATGCGGATTAGGGTTCATGTCTTAATCCATGTTGATATTGCACAGACTACAGACTGTGATGGTGCCTCCAGTTTAGACACAGTTCACATTATTTAAATGTTATTGTGAGGGCAGAAGGCGAAGTGACTGGAGCCATTTGAAACACAGTCCATTAGAGTGCTGTGAATCTGAGATACGGGTTTATATCAGACTAATTGCGAGTAGCTTGTTCAAATGGTTTGTCACGTAATAGTTTAAATTAACTTTACAGACGTTGTTGACAAATGTTATTTCCTATCTGTGATACCCGCAAATCTTTGAGAGTGATTAAAAATATAATCGAACATTAAACACCTGAATTCGTAGTTTTTCATGACTGATTTGAGTCTGCTTGAGTTTAATGGACATAAATCAAGTTTCTCTTTTTGAGAACGACGCAACTGTGTCGAATACGCCCGAAATAGCGCGCACAGGCGCAGAACAGATCATCAGACACTGTTGTCATGGAAATACAATAACTGCATTTTAAAATAAAACTGTCAGAACAAATAAAAATGCCGTGACACAACAAAACAATTCTAATGAAAACAGAATATTAAAAAATTCATTTCCATGCGTTTATTCTAGCCGCATTTCAGTCAGCGTGTTCGCCGTTACTCGTAGAAAGGGCATTGTGAATTTCTAATGGGGGTATATAAATGTAATTTGATTTTTTTTTCTTAATTTAATATATAGAGAGCAGTGTAAATGATTTGGAAACACTGTCAGCAGATATCAGATGAGTTCTCAGACGAGGCTTCTTTCAAACATAGGCCCACATAAGATTTTGCAGACACTGAGTTTTTGAACTTGAAGTGAACTCGCGGAGGAAGATTCTCTATAAATAAAGAAACACCTATTTCGGTCAAAACAATGCATATGTAGTACTGTACTGGAATTTTCTTACACTCCAATGATCGACGATTTATGCTACCATAATAGCGAATAAACACACAAATCCGTTTATTCGTAGTTTAAATTAACCTCGTCCGCAAACACACCACTGATGGTTCTGAGTGTTGCCCGAGTGTTTTTACACGGTGATGGGAAAATGAATAATGCAACACCCGTACAGTAGGCTACAGTACAAAGCGGAAGGTAACTGGCAGTAGAACTGATACTCAGTTGTAAATTCACGTTGGCTTAATGTAGCGAGCCGCAAGTCTATTAAAAAGTAACATGGACTGCGCAGTGATCGGAGATGGCTGTGTTGAGAGAATTGCACGCGCGATTAACAGCGTTGCATTTTTGAGAGTAAGTGAAGTGTCTTCATTGAAGAAATTAACAAGACATTGGTCCTTCGCACTGGCAGACGTGCTCTCTGAAACAACGGCGTCAAAATCTTTTGGAACAACGGTTAGGAAAAAAAAAAGACTGATGGGGAACATAAGGAAACAGATTCAAAGTTTCAAACCAAAAGCCGCAGCCGGGACTGGGCTGAGATTAGACTAATAGTCCCTGATACCACGCATTCCCTGTACTCCAGTTTACGGGACAACCCACGTCTATTTTCACTTCGATAGCAAACAGTACTCAAGGCTCCGATGTTTTATTCTTGATAATCCTATATTTGATTTACGTCTCAAATGGACTACAGCCTACACTCCTTAACACAATGACAAGTATTGATCTCCAAAGTCACATTTTGTAAACGAGAAATTGACAAGCCTCTGAGTTATCTCCCGCTTCGAATGACCGTAAATTACAATCGATTAGATTTTAGGATGACAGGCTAACAAAATAAATTGCCCTGCCCGTGTGTGTTCAATGCATGTGAACAGGAACACAAAGCAGACCAGGAGTCGCCAGACAGATACCTGCGTATTTTGTCTTAACCTGCACGACAGGAGCGACTTGGGAATAAACACTTTCTCCCCCGCGCGGTGTGTGTGTGTGCTCCGCACGAGCTTGTCAGAGCATTAAAAAGTGACACTGTTTACACGCGCACCCGTTTGCGCTGTCCACCAGCATGGGTGCTGAACCCCCGGGACCCGGGATCTCCCAGCGCGTGCGCAGCCTGTTCCGTGCTAGGATAATGAACATCAAATAATGCTGACAAAATCACATTACCACAGCAACAACAACAACAACAACAACAAATATCATGATATGAACATGTCATGCCTTTTTTCTGCGAACCAAACATGTAGTTGCGCACAAAATCACCAGAGAAAAAAAAAATACCGGTCAACGTACCGGTCTCCAGACTCTTGGTCTCCGGGCCGGTACCGATGCCGCAGTCACAATGAAATGAGACGTGGCCACCAAAATCCCAAACAGCACGGCCAAGAGTGTTCGCACTGGGAGAAGGGAGTAGGCGACGAATGTTACGAGCATCAGCTGCCACACACCTTGCTCCTGTGCAGTCGAGGCTCCCTCGGGTCCCTGCGCTCCGTGCGTCCCGTGTGGCGTTCCAGGACCAAGCGCGAGCGGGAATGGACAGCAGAGAAGAGCGAAGGTGAAGCTGAAGAGGAGCGCGAGCCGAGCGATCTGTTGTAGCTGCGTCACTTGCAAGTACTTGACGTTTGTGACAATGAACAGTGAGGTGAAGATGACGCAGTGCACCGGGTGCGAGCCCTTGGACACGGTGAAGCGGGAGTTGGTAGACAACAGCTCGACGAGCGCCAGCGCAGAAGCGGCGAGAATGAGGACGGCCAACGCTTTGAGCGTGGCAGTTTGCTCGAGCTTTAGATTGTACTTCTGGAAAAGCGTCTCAAGTTCCTTGCAGTCGAACTCCTCTTCACAGGCGATAGGCACAAGCGGCGTCCCGGCCAGGCAGCGAGTCTTCCTCCGCCGGGTTCGGACTCTCGGAAAAGGAACTTCTTCCATCGCGGGGCCATTCATACACCCTAACCCGCGAGACTGCGCTCACACAGCACGCACCTAGCTCTCCGTCTTGTCATTAATGGAAACAGCCTGCACCGTCGGGATGCCGTCCGTTCCCCAGACATGCAACAATGTTCTCCTTGCCCTATATTCTCAACGACTCCTGTCAGATCTAGGCGGCGACTGAGCGGTTAAACTGCCGCAGGGTCCAGTTTACGACCGTGCGTGTCTAATCTCCAAACAGCACGCGCCACCATCCACAGGTTGCTGACTGTTGTCTGTTGAGTGCTGAGGGAAAAAAGTAATCAGCCCGATACGTGCAGGCAGTTCCCGCCTCTTCCTTCCTCTCTCCCCTCCCTCTCCGAGGCGGTCTCCAGGGAACAGACCACCCGTAGAGGCGGTTTGTTCGCCCCCCGAAAGAGGTTAACATCGACCACACAGAGCCGGGACTTCCCTCTCTTCAGCCCACGGCTGCATCTAAGCACTGCCGCGCTCAATTCTCGAATCACGCCTGCGCAATATCAGTTTAGGAAGCAAGGCACGTCTCCCAACCCATTAAAACAGCCCCCCCCCCCCCAAAAAAAAAGATTTATGAAGAATCACATATATATATATACATATGATAGCTGGGCAGGAGGCTTGCTACCGTATGCCGTAATGATGGCAAAATTCACATCGGCGTAAATACACTAAACAACATCAGTTATCATTTTGATTTGTGCGTAACACGTGATGTGAGATGAATGAGACAGAAATAACTCGGGAGATTTTCCCTGCTGTGCTGACGGGATATGACACGCAGTTATAAATAGCAGCCGATACAGATGAGAGGCACCGCATCAGTGGCCTTTTAATTAAGCGCTTTAATTCCAGCTCGCGCCTTTTGTTTTGAGTACCGTTTGAGCCCGAGCCGCACGTCGTTACCGATCCAACGGCGGAGCAGGTGTTTCGGATTACAGATCGCATTCATCTATTATTTTCGC
>NC_044498.1:2124499-2126999 GCF_902362185.1 Chanos chanos
GAGTGAGTATGTGTGTGAGTGTGTGTGTGAGTGAGTATGTGTGTGAGTGAGTATGTGTGTGAGTGTGTGTGTGAGTGAGTATGTGTGTGAGTGTGTGTGTGAGTGAGTGTGTGTGTGAGTGAGTGTGTGTGTGAGTGTGCGCTTAGCTGAAATCCCACGGAGATGCATTAATCTCTGCCTTGCTCTGTGATTCGAGTCACTAAGCAAAAGCTTTCTCTCTATTTATAAATCTTTTAATCTGCACAGAGGGCTGTGTCACACACACACACACACACACACACACACACACTGACACACTCACTCAAGCTACAGCAGACACAAAAAGGTTCATACAGCGAGAGAGACAGACAGACAGACAGACAGAGAGAGAGGGAGAGAGAAAGAGAGAGAGAGAAGGAGAGTGAGAGA
Source organism: Chanos chanos (assembly GCF_902362185.1). Lineage (NCBI taxonomy): Eukaryota > Metazoa > Chordata > Actinopteri > Gonorynchiformes > Chanidae > Chanos > Chanos chanos. Next base: position 2,124,908 of record NC_044498.1, read on the forward strand.
GAGAGAGAGAGAGAGAGAGAGAGAGAGAAAGTGAAAGAACATACCACATTGTGCTCTAGCTGGGGATCTACTGAAGTCCTATAACTGACATGTGTTTCTGCACAGGGTCACTGTAATCTACTTTATCCATAGAGGTGAACCCTGGGGTCATGTCCATAGAAAATGTTGCATCTGCATAGCATGTGTGTGCGTGTGTGTGTGTTCAGGATGGGTTACATGCAGAGGCTCCATTTCACTGCTCACTGTTCAGTATGTGTGTGACAAATAAAGCACTTTTTCTACTGCAATGCACATACAACACATACAATACACATACAACACAACACACAAAACATAGAATACACATACAACACATACAGTGAACATACAACACAATATTAGTATCACCACTGGAAATGTCTGTGGAGTCTCTTAAAAGACACACACGTGTGTGAGGATCAAGACTAAGCTGGCTAGCAGTAAATGCCCCCTGGTCACACTGCTACTCTCTCTCTCTCTCTCCCCCCATTCTCTCTCTCTCTCCCCCCATCCTCTCTCTCTCTTCCCCCATCCTCTCTCTCTCTCTCTGTCTCGTCAGTCTTCCCCCATCCTCTCTCTCTCTCTCTGTCTCGTTTGTCTTCCCACACCCAGCGAGCCCAGACACGGAGACGCTCTCAACGCTGTGAAATCCACATTTAATGGGACCCGCGGTGTGTGTTTGTGTTACGCATGTGTGCAGGACTGACAGTGTGTGTGTGTGTGTGTGTGTTTGCGCGTGCGTGTGCGTGCGCAGTTAAGCTCAGATTGGTGTGAAATCGTGGTTTAATGGACAGGAAATCATCTGTGTTATTTTTGGAGCGGCGACTTGCCTCTGAAACACCTCTTCCATTGGCTTAGAGTCTAATGAACCACAGTCTTGCCAGGAGACAGGAGACACACACACACACACACACACACACACACGCACACTCATTTGACCAGTGTGTGCCTTATCCTCTGAGGTACAGCCTCAATTACAATCAGAGATCTCATTTTATTTTAATATTAATTAACAAAGATGTCTGTACTTAGCTGTCATAAGCCCGTGGTTGTATATGTCTGTATATCTGTGTGTGTGTGTGTGTGTGTGTGTGTGTGTGTGTGTTTAAACTCAGGTGAGAGGTTCAACTCCACTCAGACCACGAGTTGTCAAACACGATTCTGCTTTTCTCTGTGTTCTGCTGACCCACAGTGACAGCTGAGCAGAGAGGCATTCATAGAGAGAGAGAGACAAAGGGCAATCCCACACAATCCACACAATCCCACACAATCTGGCAACCCACCAGGCTCCGGCAAGGTGACCTCACACCACAGGGCACCACAGGCTACCACGCACACACACACACACACACACACACACACACACACACACACACACACACACACACAGACACACAAACAAGCACGTGGGCACTCTATCTATCTATCGATCTATTACACAAAAAAACCCTCACAAACCTCCAGATGAAAACATGTTTGTCTGCGTATTCACTGTTGGCCTCCAGCCTCACGCTGATTAAAGAAAAAGACCAGTCTAATTCAGAGTAATTCAGTCTGTTGTTTTGGAGTGAGGAAAGGCATTGACACAGTTTAATATGAGAAGTACAGCAGTTGTTTTCCTGTTGATTTTAGACAGAGGGGTGTGAGTGCCTCCCCTCGGCGTACAGCTGACTCAACGCTGCCGCTCTGGAGCTGTGGTAAAGTGCAGACGCAGGGCAAGCAGCTCGGACGCTTTCTTTCCTTTTTCTCTTTTCTCAGGATGGAGGGAGCGGACAGATGGGCGGTCGGCGATTACGGGGCTTCGCTCTCGTGCCGTGCCAAGGCCCGGGGCAGAGTGACGCCACACGGACCCTCAAAATGGAACCTGAACAAAAACACATCCGTGTTCTTTACTCCTCACTGTGTGTGTGTGCGTGTGCGTGTGCGTGTGTATGTATGTGTGTGCGTTTGTGTGTGTGCGCGTGTATGTGTATGTGTATATGTGTGTGTGTGTGTGTGTGTGTATGTATGTGTGTGTGTGTGTGTGTGTGTGTGTGTGTGTGTGTGTGTGTGTGTGTGTGTGTGTATATGTATA
>NC_044498.1:2131999-2154499 GCF_902362185.1 Chanos chanos
TGATCCTCTTCTGAAATTACGACTTTATTCTCGTAATATTACGACCTTATTCTCAAAGTTTCAGAATCTTAATGAGGAACACCAGCTTTTTGACATGTTTATGAAATAAATATTCGTAAAAACCCACTATTGTGCTTTGCTGAATACCGTATTCGGATTCGGTTCCACCTCTAATCTATATATATACAGACACACGCACACACACACACGCACACACACGTGAGCATGCACACATGCAGATATACACAGACATATATACGCACACGCAAACAAAGCACAAATATAATATCGGTGACAGAATATTCATATCATCTCCAATTGCCTTAAAAAAATTTTCCCTTTCTTCTCACTGAACAGCAGGCCAGAAGGCTGAAAACTCAGCTGTGGTTATCTGCTGCCCCCTGGTGGTCAAGTTATATGACATTGAAACCCAGCCATAAATCTATAAATCAAACCCACTCATACAAACCCACACATACAGACTAGGGATCTAAGACTAAGCACCAATACATCTGTACTATGCCAAATCCAAAAGTTGGAATCGTGACGTCCCTAACACACAAACCTCGGCAGGTCTTCCACAGGTATGGCAGCGCTCTTGGCTTTAGGGTCAGGTGCTCTGGAGAAAGAGAGAAAACGTAACCGTGAGGAAGATGAATTCAGATGACACTGTGGTGTGAGTGTGTGTAAGACAGACAGACAGACACACCTACACATGCGATAACATACACACACACACACACACACACACGGGTATGTCTTCAGTGGAAAGGAGGACAGAGGACATCAGTCCATCCTTGGAGAAAAAAAAGGAAAGTCTGATCTCTTCATAAATGTTGTGTTTCTGACAGTGTTTCTGACAGACTACATGTCCATCAGGTGCTCTACAGGAGACATTAAAGGACTTCATTCCCTCAATCCTACGCTACACAGGGCTTATTTACAGCACATGCATGTTAGTGAAGGTTTATCAGTCCAATTACAGGCCAAGGTTTGCATCTATCTCCCAACATACGGCTCTACTAATTCTAGTTTTACTGAACAATACTGAATAAACCCTTTATGGTGTTGGTGAGAGAGAGTTTGTGTAAGTGTGACTGTGTGTGTGTGTGTGAATGCGTGTGTCTGTGCGTGTAGTCATGGGTGTGCGTGTGTGTAGTTGTGTGTGTGTGTGTGTGTGTGTGTGTGTGTTTTACCCTTTTCCCTCCAGAGCAGGACAGATAGGGCTCTTATTATTGACTGCAACCTCACCGCAGGTCATACAACGAGTCTTAAACAAACTTCCTACAGAGAGAGAGAGAGACAGAGAGAGAGAGAGAATGTATGTACAACAGAAATAAACTATCAATCAATCATATTTTGTAAAAAGTATATTTTAAACATGCACTACGAAATATATGACCAGCTTCATTCGACTTGTCACTGCTCTGGAAACAGGTTTAAGTGACCTGTCAGAGCCCTAACTAACTTTTATAAACAATCAACCTATCACAGTCATCTTATCGCATCTCCCAGCCAATCACAGCCGGTGAGCCAATCAAGCGGCAGGCTGTTGCTGTGTCTCACCGTGGAGCTCCAGAACGTTTTTGGAACCGGCACGAAAGTGTAGCTCATCGATGTTCTGAGTAATCACAGCGACGGAGCGGCCCTGCTGGCCCAGCCGAGCCTCACACTCCGCAATGGCCAGGTGGGCTGCGTTTGGCATCTTACTGCGCATCAACTATCACACACACACACACACACACACACATACACACACACATACACACACACAGACACACAGACACACACAGACACACACATCCAGACACACACACACACACACACACACACACAGACACACACACACACACACACATACATCCAGACACACACACAAGCACAAGCACACACACACACACACACACACACACGGACAGACATATACATCCAGACACACACACAAGCACACACACACAGACACGCGCGCACACGCACACACGCAAACACACACACAGACACACACACACACAACATTTGTGATTCCTGCTTTTAACTGGTGTGTTATAATGACACTGCTCATGGTCCTCCTGCATTCTGACAGTCTTCATTACCTCTCTTCTATAATGATAAAACTCCCAGACCAGAGACGGGTCCCGTGAGAATGCCTGAGGAGTGGCCAGGTCCTAAAAAAGACAGGAAGAAAGAAAGAAGGGAAAAGAGATTGTATTTGAAAACTTGTCTGTTTAATCGATACGTCTTTAAGCATGTGTGTGTATGTGTGGGTGTGTATATGTGTGTTGGTGTGTGTGTATCGGTGTGTATGTATCAGTGTATATGTTTGTGTATGTGTGTATATGTATGTATATATGTGTGTATCGGGGTCTGTGAGTGCATGTGTGTGTGTGTGTGTGTGTGTGTGTATGTGTGTGTGTGTGTATTGGTGTGTGTGTATTGGTGTGTGTGTATCGGTGTATATGTATGTATATATGTGTGTGTCGAGGTGTGTGTGTGTGTGTGTGTGTGTGTATGTATGTATATATGTGTGTATCGGGGTGTGTGTGTGTGTGTGTGTGTGTATGTATGTATATATGTGTGTATCAGGGTGTGTGTGTGTGTGTGTGTGTGTATATGTATGTATATATGCATGTATCGGGGTGTGTGTGTGTGTTACCTGGGACTGGTATTTCCTCCAGAATCCTCCTGCTCCTCTGAAAGTGGGGACTCCACTCTCTGCACTCACTCCTGCTCCTGTGATGATGACTACATGCTTAGCCTTGGCAAACTCCTTCCGAAATTTTGCCAAATCTGCTCCACAAAGAACACACACACACACACACCATGCAAATACACACACACCATGCAAATACACACACACACACACACACACACAGACAGCACACAGTCCTCCAGGATTCATGAGACTGGCCAACATGTCACTGCATTTGAAGATTACACATTAACTCCTGTGGGTTAACTCTGCATAGTGAACACAGGAGAACTGCAGAATAAACTTCCCCTTTAAAAAGACTGACAGTATTCTGCCAGGAGTGTCATGGGTCATGCCAAATATAGTAAAGAAACAGGAACAGGCACTGAGAAAGCAATTTTTTTAAATAAAAAAAAATGTCATTACCACTTCTAAAACAGAAACTACATCTCTTCATCTAAGCCATGGCAACTAAAATAAATAAACTGTGCGTGTGTGCGTGTGTGTGTGTGGCTTCGCTTCTCATGACTTTGTGATGACCAAATATCCCAGTGAGGTCACACATACAGGACTAGTGGGGGACTCAGTCAGTACTTTTGTTCATCCCACCCTGAGCAAAAATCACTTCTCCCACAGAGTTATTTCTATAAAATGCAAACTGAAAAATATTTCTCTGGTTACTGTAATTAATCGTTAATTATACAGAATAGAGTTCAACGAGAGTTCTCTGTAAGATATCAAGAAAATGATGTGAGTGTGAGAATGTGTGTGTGTGTGTGTGTGTGTGTGTGTTGGCTGTAGCTTACTTGAACTGGGTCTGGCCATGACAAGCACTGTCCCTCCGCGTCTGAAGGTGGCACAAAGGTGTGAAGCCAGCCGGCTATGGGTCAACTGCCTTACAAACATTACAGGTCAGGAGTCATCCCCTAGATCTACAAACACACACGTACAGGTATTACTGAAACGTAACCAAGACACCAAAACACACTCACCGCTGCTCTCGCCAGCTAAGGAGCAAACGTCGTGAAAGCACTCTACTGTATTTCCTCCTTCCTGCTGGAGACGGGATCTTGCGCCAACGCAGAGAAATACAGCTAATGTTACAAAGAGGGTTTTGTTTTGTTTTTCCTGAAAGTGTCACCCCCAGTTGGGCGGGGTTTACTCCTGTGAGCCAATCATGTGCCTGCTATATGTTGCCGTATGGTCTGCTCAGCCGGAATTTCATTGGCAAAGAGCAAGCAGGACAGATCATGAGTATTTTTCATTCGCGCGCACAGGATGAACGGAGATCAACATATAACACTGCTGGACAGGAGTAGAAATTAACTGTAAATAACTTCAGAGAAACAATGCAAACTACATCTTTATCCGTGGCGCCTGTTTCCTTTCTTAACGATGGAGGGTTTCAGACCCGAACTAAACGACACAGTTACACGAAACTGGATTTTGTTCTTGTCAATCTGTGAGATTCACGCAGCAATTTAGTCCAAGCCCAGAGTCGATTTTTATACCAGAGCCCAGATCTAAATCTGCAACTGATCAATCAACGCATTTCAGACGGAGTGACTCAAGCCAATAATGTCCCCCAGCAACAGCAACACATGCCACACACATAGTCTATGCACAAACGAGCCCTCCTGGAATAAATCTGGATTGTCCCTGGGTTGCGATACAAATCTTTTGTCATAAACTTAAAATAGAATTGAGGCCAGAGACGTTATCACATTCTCCAAACTGAACTAACGTGCATTCTGCAGTAATGAAGAGAAACTATATCCTGTGACCATGTACGTAGCAGAGTTCTATAAAGATCCTACACGTGATTTCACGTCTATGGCAAGCATTATATGTTCAGCTGTTAGATCTGTAAACCAGAGCCTGTTATAATGTGTGCATTTGATCTGAGTGAAAACGGGTTAACCTTGTGGTTAGCTTCGTTAGCAAGCAAGTCAGCCACTGCGCTGGACTGCTGGCAGCTACCTCCTAAGGGCTTAAGGCAAATAGTACTCATTCGTGTATGTACATTGCAAACTACATGCGTCGTAAATCCAACACTGTATTCATTTGAACATTTTCCCATTTGGAATAGTAAAAGGATATTTTCAGAATAAGATCTCTTACCATTACTCTTACCCCACATGACAGCCAAAACTTACCAAAAACCCTGATACTCTGGCTACAGCCGAGACTGAATCCGCTGCTACTTTACTCAACATTGCTATCGTAATCTTATGTTGTTGATTGGTTCAATAAAAGTAATTTAAAGTACTAACCAATCAGAAACGGCTGCGCTGTAACCTGTGAAGAGGACGAACTGTAAACTGATAAAGAGGGGTGACTTTCCCAAAGCAGTGAGCTGAAATGACAGGGCCCTCCAGTGGCGAAGAAAAGAACTTAAAGTTTCAACGTGACAGTGAACACGCAAAAGGGGTGGATTTTGAAAGTTCGGTCGGGAAATCGATGCAGTCATTGTTTATTGTACGACTCATCGTTTTTGTCACGAGGAAGAATGACAAGAATTGCACGGACACGGGCCAGCCACGAGCAGAGGAAAACGGCCGAAATATTGTGCTCCTTGTGAAATATTTGTCCGGGAATTTTACTCTCACAACTTCTAAAATATCTGTAATAGTTATGACATTACTATTTATACCTATTTATGAGTCCCTCGGTTTTAACAGACCTGTACCATCATTTGGAAACTATGAGGCAACTGTTAGATTGCTCAGCACTATAAGTTAATATCCCGTTTTTTTTAAAAGTCAACTGAATTTTAGTTTATTTATCTTATTTAATCAGCTTATTTATTCAGCTTAATTAGCTCATGTACAGCGTCATAGAGACGTTTACATACGTGCAAACCCAAAGCCAAGTGTATTGACAGGAACCAGTTACACGTCTATTTTCCAGCAGGACTGGTCGTCCTCCCTGCCTCTCAGTTTGGTCCTTAGCCGTCGTGGATATACAGAGACCTGCGCGGACATGTTCTGCTCAGTAATTACGTAAACACAAAGCCGAAACCTACACAACTCATTCCTCAAGCCAGGACAGTCCTGCAAGATTTTTACTCTCATATCCTATTTTTTTTCTGTCCTAAACACGCCCACATTGACGCAACAACCAGGTAAGTCACCGATTATGCAAAGTGAGTCACTTCTTACTTTCCCACGCCCCGGCAGGTGGAGAGGTAAAGAAATAGCTGTGAGAGGCGGGTCTGTGACAGTGTGCAGAAACTTTTTGATCACTGCTGATCATCTCTGTTGATCAGCAAAAGATGTCGGAGGCTCTCATCACGGTCAGCGAGGACCAGTTCAGTTGTGTGATTTGCCTGGATCTTCTGAAGGACCCGGTGACTATTCCCTGTGGACACAGTTACTGTATGGAGTGCATTAAGGGTTACTGGGATGGGAGCGAGCAGGGGGGAGTTTATAGCTGCCCACAATGCAGACAAACCTTCAGTCCACGACCTGCTCTAAACAAAAATACCATGTTTGCGGAAGTGGTGGAGAAACTAAGGGATACGGGACTCGAAGCTACCGATCCAATCCACGACTCCGCTCAGGGTGGAGACAGGGCGGGCGACCTGGAGGCTTTTCATTCGTGTCAGGTATGAGTCGGGCCCCTCGGTTCAACTTGTTTTCAACTCTCACGAGAGTCTTCTAGGCCCACGTGATAACATTTTAAAGCGTCTTTTAGGTTTGTTAAAACGGTTTTAAAAACCACAGTAGTTTGGCGGAGGGTCTAGGGGTAGTCGTTACACTTAATGAAACCTCGTAAATCTCGATTAACTTAGCTTTATGTATTTACGTAGCCAGTAATCGGTACATACGGAGTTTACTCGTACAACCTTGTTGATGCATATCTGTAATGGTGGGTTTGGGCTTGTTATTTCTGTGGTCTACAGAGGGAGTTGGGAGAAATCCAGAAGAAGTGTCAGCAGAGAATCCAGGAGAGAGAACAGGAACTGGATGAGCTGACAGATGCTATGCTCTCTCTCAAGGTGAGTGACAGACTAGGCCAGGGCAACAGCTGACCACTGGAGAACCCATTTTAAAATGTTGTGGTTCAAACAGTATTGGAATTATTTTTTTAAATTAATGGATTGTGTACCAGTACATGACTCCTTTAACAATGGGTCCAACACCAGGCGTGCATTTTGTGAATGCTCTCTAGAATGTCCCTCTCAGAACTGACATTTATCCTCTTCATGAAGAGAGGAAGGTCACAAGGAAAGAAGGCATTCTGATATATTCAGGTAGAGAGCACAGTACAGGTTCTTATAAAAATACATATCTCGTTCACTTATTGTAGAACCTAAACGCTTCATTGGCAGTTTTGATCTATAACCAATCACAGCATCCCTCTACCCAGAAACACAAAATGTCTGTTGAGGGCTCAACCAGATTTCTCTCCTGACATGGCATTTGGACCAAGTTCTGTAGCTGTCTAGCACTTTGACGTTCTCGGACTTGCCAAAGTCAGAACAGTGTTTGCATCCCTTTATTGTCAAACAGTGTTCTTCTCTGGAGACGGTGGAGGACTGCGACAGGATCTTCTCTGAGTTGGCCGAGTCCGTGGAGAAGAGACACTCCGAGCTGGTCGAGATGATCAGAGCTAAGGAGCAGGCTGAACTCAAGCAGGGCCAGAGCTTCATGGAGCAGCTAAAGCAGGAGATCACAGAGTTGAAGAACAACGTGGCCGAACTGAAAAAGCTTTCAGACATAAAGGATCATGCCCAGTTCCTCCAGGTAAAACCGCCGGCCTTCTCAGAGCCCTCTGTTAGTTTACTGCTCCTCACTGGGATGTATCACAGCCCTAACCCTAACCCTAACGGTTTTACTTTTCTGCTTCACCTGCGTAGAGTTTCAGATCTCTCGGCGACACGGGATTCGAGGCCTCACCTGGAATAATCGTAAATCCGGACTTCTCTTTTAACATGGTGAAGTCGTTTCTGTCTCCACTGAAAGAACAGTTTGAAGATTTGTGTCAACAGCAGTTTGACTCAATATCTAAGAGAGGTAATGTTTGTTTTATTTAATAATGTTTTATGTGAAGTTTAAAATGCATGTGTTTTTTGTTGATTCTCTGTTTTGTTCATTCAAAATGTTTTTTTTTTTTTAAGTGAAAAATCTTCGCTTCATTCCAACACCTGAACCAAAGACCAGAGAGCAGTTCTTAGAATGTGAGTCATATAAAACACACACACATACACACACACATAGACACACACACACAAGCACACAAACACACACACATAGACACACACACACAAGCACACAAACAAGTCAATAAAAGCAAAACACATGTTGTATTCTGGACTTGTGTAGATCTATGATCAAACTCATGGAAAGGACCTCTGGGTGCATTTTCATTTGTGTTTTGTGTGTGTGTGTTTGTCAGATTCTGGTCCCCTGACTCTGGACGTGAACACAGCACATCGAGACCTGTGTCTGTCTGAGGGAAACAGAGAGGTGACATTCAGCGCCAACACAGAGGCAGTCCCGGATCACCCAGAGAGATTCGAGGTCTATTACCAGGTGCTGTGCAGAGAGAGCGTGTGCGGTCGCTGTTACTTTGAGGTGGAGTGGATGGGAGAAGACGGCGTGAACGTCGGAGTCTCCTACGACGGGATCGGCAGGAAAGGGGGGGGTGAGGAGTGTGTGCTTGGACATAACGATCAGTCCTGGTGTTTGACGTGTTCTCCCACCACGAACAGCTTTTTGCACAACTCAAAACAGACGGAAATTCCCGCAATCTCCAAAGGCTCCAGAGTCGGCGTGTATTTGGATCACAAAGCAGGAATTTTGTGTTTCTACAGTGTGTTGGACACAATGACTTTCCTCCACCGAATCCAAACCACCTTCACGGAACCGCTGTATCCAGGGTTCAGACTGGGTTTGGGATCGACCATGAGGATCTGCTACCCACTTTAAAAAAAAAAAAATGAACCTACGAACTTGTATTACCCTTGTACCATTTAGAATGACTGGTCCCAGGACAGCAGTAACGTACCGTTCCTTTGATAATGAAAATGTGCCATGATGTGTTTTCCAGCGGTTACAGCCACAGGAGTCACATGGAGATACAGTGGTCACTTCACAGTTGACTCTTACGTGATTCAGAAACAACAGTGGAAAGCAAAGAGAACAAACAAGTTTCAGTCTGTTGTGATGTTTACTATAATCATAAAAGTTTTAGAAGAAGTTTCTTACTTTGTGATTATAACTCACGTGTGGAATCCTGTGTCGTCCTGTGTTTGGGAGATGACCGGTTACTCTCTAAGAAAAACACTATTTTATACGTTATAGACAGATCCTTCCTCAGCAGGTTAAATTACATTACGATACTTTTCAGATTTACCATAAGCATCGCTATAAAGCAGGGATTCATTTTTGTTTTCTTTCTGTTAGACGATGTACAATCTTTTAATCGTTGACATTTCTTGCCAGTGTTTTAACTAAATCATCAAAAAAATTATTTGATCATAATAGCAAACTAGACCAAAAAAAAAATACCTCAAAATATTATTTATAGAGCTGTTATTATAAAATATAGAATTTCTCTTTCCATGACATGAGCCTCTGAGTTTTACCTATTCCTTCAACTTCCTCCTTCTGTTCCATTGTGAGAGTCAAGTCATAGTCTTTGATAGAACTGTACCAGCGACAGGTGTGTGGTCTGGGATAGTTCTGTTCTAGTATTAGGACCATTGTCTAGGATAGTTCAGTTCTAGAAGTAGGACCATGTTTTGCTGTTTATCTCGATTGCCGTTGTTGTTCTGCTTTAAGAAAAATGGTTGTGAATGTTGTCAGTGTGGAGCTGTGGTCTCTGCCTTAACAACACATACCTCAGTATTCTCTTCACGAATAATGACACGTGTAAACGGAGATGGTTGTACAACAGCAGTTTTATTTCAAAATTAAAAATAAGAAAATAAAATCGTAACACCACAGACTATCACACATCCATGGGGAGTGTACTGTCAAAGGCACTGAGGGCCTTGTCACTCTTAATAAACAGCCGTGTGAGTCCAGAGAGCCGTCCAGTAATGAAATCAAACGTAAACAGCAACAGGTACACGTGCTTTACTTCCACAATAAAATCTTTTATTAAAATCCTTTCATTATAGTTATGACACAGTAGTGTTTTCCATATTGTAACAACTAGCTTGCATTGTTCGAGAAATCCAACATCTTCATATGAATCAGAAACACAATGATAGCCGAAGACAGATGCCCAAACTCTTCTCTATGCTGTTCAGTTAAAAAAAAACAGAAAACTGATCTGTGATGTTAATGTTCATATAGCTGGAAGTGATCTGAGGGGGAGACCGCCACACTCACCCAGAGTCATTTCACCTCCGCGTGAACAGGACAAGGAAAAGCCGCGGGCTCCGACAGCGCCGGAATTTTCCACTCTCCTCTCAGAGCAAACAAAAAGAGTGTTGGGTTCAGCTGGATGTTTGAGTCTGTCATACCTCAGCTCTCTGCGCCATGTCTGTGTGTGCGCGCTGCAGCGGAGCCCACAGCGGCACAGAAACAGACGTGCGTTAGCTGCCGGTTCTTTTGCGCTGGCTGGGTGTGCGTTTACACTGAGGCCTAACAGAACTCTAAATCAGTAGATCTTCTTCTACGTCATACAAAGCTTCTAAACACCGTTTAACAGGCCAATCCTTCCCCAAGGCACAGCCATTGTTTACTACCAAAACACTCCCTTTACACGCAATACACATAAACATCCCACAGAGGGAGAGAGAGACGGAGAGAGAGAGAGATGGCAAGAGAGAAGGGCCTTTTAGCACTGGTTTATATTGTAAAAGAGGGCAGGGTGTCCACTGCAGTGTCATATTCTCTCTCAGGACTGGACAGGACCTGGAGAGAACATGTCATCACTGAAAAAAAAAAAAAATGCCCACGTCCAATACCCGTGTACCTCACTTAATGCTGCACGTGCCCAGAATATGCATATACACACCCATCATCAGAGTCTAACTGCATCATCATTCAATGCAATTATTATTGCTTTTCTTACTGTGACAGATCTGGGTTCAAACAATAAAGTCAAAGATAAAATCAGAAAACAAGGGACCAGCAGAACAAACATGCATATACAGGCAAAAAAAAAAAAAATTTGAATCTGTACATATATTTTTGATCTCAATTCATCTGAGGTATTTGTAGTCCTGTAAAGCCATAAAAAAAAAAAAAACTTTTCCTTCCATGTTTGCAGATATTCCAGCTGGTCCACTTTGTTTAGCCAGTAAACAACCAAACAGATTTTTCAGAGACACACATGTCAAACCTGAGCAGTGTCTTCACTGGCGCGTGATGGTGGGCGTGTGTGCATGTGTGTGTGTGTGGGCGCGTCTCAGTGTTGTGTGTCTATGCATGCAGGCAGTGCTGGGAGAGGCGGGCGGATCTTGGCCGGACCAGAATAACCAGCAAGGCCAGAATCTTTGGTAAAATGGGCTGTGAAACTCAGATAAAACTGGGAGAGCAGAGGGCGGCATCTTCACACCTACTCCTACAGGACTGAGAATAACACAAAAAAGCCCCAAAACCTGAAAGAACAGCAGCATACATCACAAAGCCTCCCAGAGCGACTGCACCACAGAAATCAGCTACCCAGCTCTCATTTCCCTGCTGCAATACAGGACCATTCATGTGAAGCATCTGTGTGTGTGTGTGTGTGTGTGTGTGTGTGTGACCACTCAGTCTAGGTGAAAGGTTGTCACTCTGTAGGTGAACCTGGTTGCGTTCTAGGTGTGGCATCCGGGAAATACTGAGAATATGATTCAGGTGAAGATATGTACCGACCACTACACCTTTATCCCGCTGAAAGTAAAAAACAAACAATAAAAATGAAGGGAAAAAAAGAGAGAGAGAGAGAGAGGTGTAAAAGTCGACCTCAGCTTGTGAGAGGAACAGGCTCGGTCAGGAAATTCAGGTCTCTAATCTGCGTGTCTTCTTCTGTTCAGCTCAGATTTGTGGTTGTAGTGCATCCTCCCATTCTTAACAAAAACATTTTATAAAAAGTTCATTAAAAAAAATCCAGCCTTTCAAGCTAAATCAATGCACTTAAAACATTTAAAATGTCCCTTATCATGGTTACGAGAGTTTTAAAAAAGTCAGCTTGGATTTGCATTTTTTTCTACAGCACCTCTTCATTGGAGCCCCCCACAGAAAAACCCTACTCCTATAAATATAACCACAGTACCGGGTATTATACACTTCCTATATACAGTACAGTCAAAAAAAAATGACAGCTTTGGGGAGGCCGTCGTCTGTGCGTGTGAAGCATTAACAGCAGCACGGCAAACTCTCTCGCATCTGATTAACTCTGAGAGTGTTAATTTAGTCCTGCGCTGGTCTATGAAAGCACTCGGACTGGCCTGCACAATTGTACGGAGTGGGGTAATGTTGGGGTGTACCACTTGGGCAGGAGCAGCGGGGGTTGACTTGCATTGTAAGAAGATTTGGTTTGGTCTGAGGAACAGGGAGGCGTGGTCAGAGAGTGGACAGGTTCTCTGCCAGGTAGTACAGGCTGTACCCGTTACAGACGATACAGCACAGGTTGCACAGGGAGGACAGCAGGTGGTAGAGCCACAGGCGGCTGCTCAGACGCTTGTACTTTGGGTCGGACTCACAGAGCTTGGCGTAAGCCTCGCGATTGGACGACAGGCCGATGTCCTGCCCCAGCCCACAGGCCTGCTCAATCAGGTGCATGTCCGCCATGATGTCAGACGCCATCTCGCCAAACCACTGGGCATTGACCGCCGCAACCGTCACACACACAAAGAAGATAAAGATCTGCAGGAGAGAGAGAGAGAGAGAGAGAGAGAAAGAGAGGGGGAGAGAGAGAGAGAGAGAGAGAGAGAAAGAGAGGGGGAGAGATGGAGAGATAGAGAGAGAGGGGGGGGGGGAGAAAGAGAGGGGGAGAGAGAGAGAGAGAGAGAGAGAGGATGGGCTAAAACAAGCATGACACTATGAAGAATGAAGCAGATTGAATCCACTTTTGAAGTACAGAGAAATAGCCGCTGTGTTTTTCTTGAAAGCCCATACCAAACACACAGGACCTAATCATAAGATTTCATGCAGACATTTCATACTGAAGAGTGAGTTCACTGTTGGTAAGAATCCTGCCATCTGCGCTGTGTCAGAGAGGTTTTGGACTATTCATCTTTTATTCTCTTCTAATTGTCTTTGAAAAGTTTCCTTGACAGCCTTCAACAAAGTCACCCTGCCATTAACAGAGAATGACGTATTTCCAGATTAATAATTAACCATCAAATAGGGAGGAAATAAAAACAAAGACCGATTCCCTGACATCCAATGGTTTTCGGGACATGGTGTAACCTCACGGGGACTGTTCTCATTCATTCTCACACAGAGCAGGACAAAGCAGCATCTTTAGGGACAGTTCCCTAACACAGCAAGTAAAGCTATTGACATCTGTCAGCCCACTAAATTCATGCACTGATGTACCTACTGGATTTCAAAATACAAACATCACAACACACTGGCAAATACTGGTCCACCGAAAATAATAACATATCCGAAAAAATCGCGTTGACAGTTTAATTACCAGGTTGTCACTGTCAAACCAGGTCCATCCATCAACAAGAGTGAACTTTTCACTTAAATGGTTTAACATTTCACAACAGACGCCACACAGAGGATGAGAGGCAGTGACTCACTAAAGCCACAGTGAAAGCATGTCTAGCAGTATGAAACCTAAAGGAGGGACACCGCGGAGGAGGCAGGTGTTCAGTTAGGCCGCGGCCTGAGCTCCAGGCAGAGGCAGTGTACCTGGAAGGCCTCCCTGTCGTCGAGCATGTCGCTGGGGTGGTACATGGCGAAGATGGCGAGGTTGAAGAAGGCGCAGGCGGAGCCGACGTGCAGGTAGAAGGGAAAGAGGCGACTCTGGATGAAGCCGTAAGTGTGTCTGTTCAGACTGCTGTCCATCACAAAGCCTGGGCCGAAACAGAGAGACCACAGACGCCCAAAAACCACCACGCCCAAAAACAACAACAACAACAACAAAATAAATAAATAATGCATACGATTCCCCCTCACAACATAGGAAAAAAGTCTTGTAAATATGTTCTTTTCTTTTTCTTCAGGTCTTTTTTGGGGGAGATTTGTTGCATTGCTCAGGGTGTAGGGGTGTAGTCATTCAATGTCTGCTTACTGTTTGTTCAATAAGCTGGTGAATTACAATTATAAGCACAATTTATAGTTGTGAGGTACAATTACAGTGTATCATTTACAATGCATATTGTTGCTTACAATCAGTGTGATGTTATGTGAAGTACCTTGAGTCACCTGTTTATTAAACAGAAACTGGGAGGTTAGCAAGTCAGTCACTGAGCAAAATGAGATTCGAAATCTATTCATCCGTCTGTTCATCTCCTGGTCTAAAACCAACGTGTTTACGCATCTGAATTTAACCAGGGGTCACTCACCGGAGATGAAGGTGACCCAGATCTGCATGCCCCAGAACGTGGAGAGGAAGATGAGGTGAAGAAGTTTAGCTGTGACGGATGGGTCTCTGTCTGTGGACATGATCACTGGCAGGGTGAACATCCAAGCGCCGACGTGCTGTCCTCTCTAACCCGGCGCGTTCTGTCACCGTCTCTTTCTCCGGCAAAGTCACTGAGGTGAAACAAATGAGGCGTGGAGTTTGCACAAAAAATTGACCGATTCGGTGTGCAACTAAACATTCACTAAAGTAAATAGTTGTTGTATAAACCAAACTCACAAGGAAGGCTGATTGCTAAAATCATACGAAACTTAACGACAATACACAGGCTACGCGTTAATGAGCTGCTGAAGTAACCGATAGCCTGTGAGTTTTAAAGCAGTTCTAAAACGCTTCAAACGGCTGCAGAAACATGCTCTTCGGGTTTAATGTGAGCGAATCACTTGAACCAAAGAACACACCCCTAGGAGTAACAGCAGTATAGGTACAAGCCGTCACCTTTCCCCTACATAGTTATACGCGACGCGAAGAACAGACCTTTACAGTGGCCTTGTCGAAAGTAACGTCTCACTGTTAAACACAGCAGCAGGCTATTCGACCAGAAAGGATTTCTCAGACACAAACTCTGAGTCAAAAGGTCACAAGTTGCCCCAGCTGCCGAAGAACATTCCTACTGAACAGTCTTGATCTATATCTCAAGTTATCCTCACGCAAAGTCCTGCTGCGTGAAACAACCGCAGGTGATGTCAGCATTGGGTGAATTATGAGAGTACAATAAATAATACGATGTTTCACTGAACAACACTATTGGAGCAACAAACGAACCCAATAACCTTTAAGTTAACGTCTAAAACAGAAAACCTGAACTTGCTAAGTATGCCGACAACTCTTGTCTATTACGAATTTGGTGTCTGAGCTAGGCAGGGGAAACGCAAACATGCGTTTTAAATCGTTTTAACAACTTTGGAGGGCGGCGTTTAACTGTTAACTCTTATCTAGCCATAATTGATGCTACTGCATGTGTTAACACACGCCTCTGGCTGGTCTATTATTCAACCGCAAGTTAGACTGACTTCAGCAATGTGAAAGTTGCTGTGTTCCGACAGTGTACGTACCTGGCCGTTCACGCTGCGACATATTTAAAGACAGTGCTACAGTGAATGCCAAGTTAGGATACTCACTAAATATAGCAAAACACCTCTTAAATAACCGTCGCTAGTTAGCAGTGTTGACCCAGTGGTTGGTTAGCTAACTATTTTTAACATTAGCTAAGCAGTATTTGTTTTATTGATGCGTCACGTGAGGGTTAGCTGCCTGAGTTGTAATATCTTGGGAGCTATGTGCGTTGTGCAATGACATTCAATATCGCTGTTGACATACCTGACTGTTGCAGCTTCCTAAGATGTGTCAAAATTTCAGTGATATTCCACAGGTCGTTGAGTCCGGTGGTGGTCTCGTAACGTCAGTTTGTACTCACGTTGTCAGGGACCCTATCAGTAAAGGCGACAACGAGTTTGGCTGGAGAACGTCCGCAAAGTCTGCTCCCTTATTGGTAGTTTAAACGGTCGAGACGCATTTTTATTGGCTGGCCATTCATCTGTCAACATACAAGCGTGTCAAGAAAAGAAAGTATCCACCTAGTCCATCAACATTTCAAAGCCTATTAACGCCTTCGCTAATTTTCTTTTAGTTTCTGTTTAATTTTATACCATTCCGCTGTGTGAACATTCTGTCCCATAGCCAGAACACTGCAAAAATCCGTAACGACACACTAAGAACATAGTTATTGCTCATGTGTCTCTTCATGTAATGCTTACATTCCTCAAATTTCAGGAATAAATTAAGATTAAAACGACCATTTAATCAAGTGTCTCAGAAAAAAAAGTGTACTTCGCATTGATTTAAAGTGGAAAATGATTTTTTTTCTTATCCTTAATAATATCGGGTTCAGAACGATCGATTATGCAATTCCTTCAAAAACGGTGGAGATTATTTTTTTCAAAGGGGAGCGGTTTCGTACATTAGCGTCGAATGGCAACTTCTAACAGAGCCTGGAAATAGTCCACGCGAAAAGTAATGAGTGAATCTGATTAAGCTACATTACCTTGTCCTCCCGCTGCTACTGGACTTCATTAATACGTTATGAATTGGGCAGGCGTCATCGTTGTCATAGACACATAACACACAAACAAATGGATCCTTTCCAGTGAAGGTCTCTCAACCAAGAGATGGCAGAGAAAAAGTTCAAGGGGGCCCCGTTTGGAACCCAAGCGGCGAGGTAGCCATTTAAAAGTTACACGTTTAGTACGTTAAAAAGTATATACACCATGGATTACTTCTTCTTCTTCTCCTTCTTCTTCTTTTTCCTCTTCTTCCTCTTCTTCTTCTTCTTGTATAATTATGGTATAATTACACTGAAACAAGAGTACAGGTAACCACCGCATCTACAGCATTTTTCTTGTATTTTTTTCCGGAGGTTTGACAGTTAATCAAGTGTCAAATCAAGAGAATAAGTTAAGTCTGTGTCCAATAGGTTTGACGTGGCGGGAGTTCATCCCGCAAACAAACGCACTGGCACCTACACAGAGATCCCTTACTGCAAGAAGAGAACAAGTGACCTGGTAAATACCGCTGAAATTTACACACACACACACACACACACAAACACACACAGACACATAGTGCTGACGCGCAGTGTGTGTGTGTGTGTGTGTGTAACAGGAGAGAAACCTAGGGCCTGGCACATATAACGTGGAGAGCGGTGACTTCAGTTCCAGGGCTGTGCAGGTACGGGCGAGGGGTCCTGGGTGGAGACGCGCGTTGGAGACAGCACGCTTGGCACAAATGACACACCTGAGGAACTGCTACCTGCCGAGAGAGCGGACGGTACACCCGTACAGATAGCATACATCCACAAAGTATAAACACACCTGTGATGTATGTCAGTGTTTCTCAAGCCATCTCTCTCTGTTCTGACAAACCTGATTCAACATCATCAGCTGATTACCAAGCCCTTGGTTCATTAAGTCAGGTGTGTTAAGGCAGGGAGTGAGCTGAATTATGTAATGCTGTGGGCCACCAGGAACAGGACTGGGAAACTGTGATTTATTGGATTTATCCGTGATTTCTAATGGAGTAAACTCATTATTTTGGGTGTATGAATATTGGAGAATGAGTTCTTATCACGTTGTTGTTGTTTTAATTACCTAAGAAAGGCTGATATATTTAAATGACAGTGTCTCTTATTATGCCATTATCTACTCCTGATCTCTCTGCCTCAGAAGACTAAAATAGGTCCTGACACTTACAACATTACTAGTTTTATTGAGGAGCTGGAGAAGAGACCCCGCAGTGTGAGGGGAATCTGCGAAACCAGGGAAGAACGCTTCAGAGACGTGCAGGTACAAGTTAGCGCCACTAGAGGGAGACAAAGGGTATCTAATCATTGGGACGCTAGGTCTGTCTAAACATAGAGAAACAGATACTGTGTGGTATTTTAGGGATATGGAACAATAGAATTATTCTCCCAGAGGAGTTTCTTCTTGAAGTTTGTGTGTGTGTGTGTGTGTGTGTGTGTGTGTGTGTGTGTGTGTGTGTGCGCGCGCATGTGTGTGTATGTTTATTACAGAGCTGGACTCCTGGCCCAGGTACCTATGGGATAGGAGGTGTCCCTTCTGCGGCTCTGGAGGAGAAGGCGAGGCAGTCAGTTAGCACACGGCCCTCGATGGAGAGCAGAGCGCTTCTGGAGCGTTTTCCCACTGAGTGTGTGGTAAAGAGAAGATCTTCCTCTCAAACTCAAAATCAAGCTTCAAAATAGTCCTTCATCAGCAACTGAAATCACACTCCTGCACTTTGGAAGATATAGACCTAACTTAACCAGCTTTATGTATGACAGTTAAACAAATGTGTTAATTATCTGACAGGTACAACTGTAGGGATAACCCAGCGCAAACTGCCACCTCTGCTTGGAACATTGTTCTGCACAACCTGTGTTTTTCTACAGTTATCATGGATGTAGTAAAAAAAATGATACCCGACCAGAGCTTATGTTGATATGTGACATGTCAAACTGGTTTCCATGGCAAACGCTGATACATGTTAAAATATCCTGTTACAATGTACTGTTCCGGTATGCAGGAACATGTATATGTTTAACGCGGTGTAATTGGAACCAGCAATCCATAATTAATGACTAGTTCGGCTGACGATGAGGCTCTGTTGTGATGCTTTGTGTGAATGTCCCAGATCCAGAGGGGCGTTTTTTGTTTTTTTTTTAAGTAAGCTGATCATCTTGTGTCAATAATAGGATTGGATTTAAAAGTTAATGTTCCACTGAGAGTTGGGGTCAGAGATATTTTGACAATTAGGATTGTCTGTGTATATGTGTGTGCATGTGTGTCTGTGTCTGTGTATATGTGTGTGCGGGCGTGCGTGTGTGTGCGTGTGCGTGTGCATGTGTGTCGGAGTCTGTGTGTATGTGTGTGCGGGCGTGTGTGTCTGTGTGTGTGTGTGTGTGTGTGTGTGTGTGTGCGTCTGTATGTGTGTCTGTGTGCGCGTGTGTGTGTATGTGTGTGCGGGCGTGTGTGTCTGTGTGTGTGTATGTATGTGTGTCTGTGTGTGTGTATGTATGTGTGTCTGTGTGTGCGTGTGTGTGTCTGTGTGTGTGTATGTTCTGAAGGACAGTGGCCTGAGTCCTGGTACATATAACCTGAAGACCTCCACTGACATCATCCTGAGCAGCGGTGCTGGGAAACGCGGTCCATACGACTGTTTTTCCAGCTCCAGAGACAAGGCCAGTCCCTGCGGACACTATGCCGCTCCAGTGAGTTCACCGCTCATATCTAAAGACCGAAAGGAATCACTGTCTTTATTCCAGGCCATACGTGTAGAAAGATATACTGCTAAAACATTATGAAGTAAACCAGTGCATTGGATTCACATGATCCCTACCCCCTGGGATCTTCTGTCAGTGCAGTGTGTCTGTTCTTGGAAGCACCACAGCACTGCACAGTGTAAATCTCTCCTTCTGCTCTGTCAGTTCACTATGAAGACTGATTGGCTGGATCAGGTGTATTAGAGCAGGGAGAGACTTGATTGGCTGGATCAGGTGTATTAGAGCAGGGAGAGATTTTGAATGTGCAGGATTCTGACATGCTTTGTCAAGAAACACTAACAGACCGTATGGTAGAGCACAGCCTGTTTTTTCCACTGTGGAAAAACCATAATTTGGAGACTTTAAAAGTGCTGAAAGTATCAAATGTAAGCTATTGAGACACATTCTGTTGTGGGCTAGAATTTACAGGGGCTCACATCAACGTCCCAATCACCGGCCTGTCCACACACCTTTCCACCACAGAGCAGCGTCTTCTTTTGACTCAGAAGAAACCGAAAGTTGTCTGTTCTCTCAATAAAGGGTAGGGTAAGTCTGGACCCGGGACAGTACACGAAAGAGGTGCCAAGGTTTGGAGAGGAGTTATGCAGGCCAGAGAAGAGGATGCATGGTGTGTTTAGTGCCCTGGACCAGTACCCAGCCACGCCCACTGAGAGAATCTACCTGAGCACCCTGTCCCAGTGCCCACGCCCAGCGGTCAGTGTGCCACCTGCTCACCTGAACATTATACACCAACACCTGACTTCACATCTCTAACTACTAAAAAAGCAATACATTGGCCAGTGACTGATTCATTTATAAACACTGACCAGTCTGTGGTTATTGTGTCAGTAATAAAAATAGCCACGCATGCTGAAGGCTGGTGTTTTGGAGTCTCACTCTGGCTATTCCTGTCCCCTCTCTCTCTCTCTCTCTCTCTCTCTCTCTCTCTCTCTCTCTCTCTCTCTCTCTCTCTCTCTCTCTCTCTCTCTCTCTCTCCCCCTCCCTCCCTCCCTCTCTCTCCCTCTCCCCCCACCCTCTCTCTCTCTCCAACATCGGCTGACCATGTGGGCAGACTTTCCCTGGGCCTGGCTGGTATGATGCGGGCGGAGTTTCCAGTGAAGAAAATCACCGTGCCCCGCCTTTTCTCTCCTCTGCCCCCCGATTCACCAAGAGACTGGACAGAATCCACAACAGAAATTACGTGAGTGCACAAAAACATCTAACACCCCAAAAGAGCCACATAGTAAAATACACCTAAACTTAAGTTATATACTTAAGCTTACAGTACACTGATGCCACAACAGCACTGTATGCTAAAAAAAATCCCTTACTGGTGAAACACAGACTACGTCAGTGACCTGCAGCTCACCTGTTTAACCGTTCAGTCCAGCCGTGAGGGGTTCATGCAGTGGAGCTCCTCACAGACACAGTGTTTGCAGGCAGAGTCTGCTGCCCTACTTTACGGCTGGTACACTTTAGTCATGGCTTCTCCTCACAGTGGGCTCATGTTAGAATGCAGTGACGTGTCAGCCAGTGGGACAGTACTGAGTTGACCTCTTCTACGTTCTGTGTTCTGCGCTCTTTAGAACATGGTTGGACCGGGTCAGTATAACATTGCCACAGTGGACCAGAGGAATGCTGCCAATAACCAGAGCTCCTGTTTTAGCTCCAGAACACAGAGATATCTTCACTGCTCCAAAAGAGACAAATACACGCAGTAAGACCTTCCTTAACACACATGAAACACGCAGCAAGGCCTTCCTTAACACACATGAAACACGTAGTAAGACCCTCCTTAACACACATGAAACACACAGCAAGGCCTTCCTTAACACACACGACACACGCAGTAAGATCTTCCTTAACACACACGACACACGCAGTAAGACCTTCCTTAACACACGTGAAACACGCAGTAAGACCTTAACACACACGACACACGCAGTAAGACCTTCCTTAACACACACGACACACGCAGTAAGATCTTCCTTAACACACGTGAAACACGCAGTAAGACCTTCCTTAACACACGACACACGCAGTAAGACCTTAACACACACGACACGCGCAGTAAGACCTCCCTTAACACAGGTGAAACAGCAGATGCCACTCCACACATTGCCTATGGGAGCTGTCTCTGTGCAGAAATATCCAGTCAGATGGGTGATCCTGTTGTGTTAGGAGTGATACAGAGTAATATGACAGAGTAATCAGGACAGCCACTATCCTGTTAACTAAGAGAATAAGGTCGTAGAAAAGGGAACACCGCGGAGCATTGGGACGCGGCCCAGTCACTCAAGCGGCTCTGTAACCATGGCCTGTTGGTCTGTGTCAGGGCAGCGACTGTTCTATGGGACGTTCCAAACTGATCATTACGCTGTAAGAAAAAAGTCTGTTATGTAAACATGAAAAAGTGATTAATAAAATGACTGTATTTCTTATGCGTCTCTCTGTGAAATGAGTTGTGATTTTAAACGGACTTTTCATTTGTTCTTACGGTGCGGCTGTGGCTTGTCCTAAACTGTGTTAATAATGAGATGAATGTGTCCGTCAACGAGTCCTTATCCGTTTCACGTGTGCTAACACATCTCTGTTAGAAAGGCAGAAAAAAGTGTAGTGGGAGACGTTTTGTTTTTGTTTTTGTTTTTGTTTTCCTGTGACAGAGAGAGACTGAGATCAATGAATGTCCCTGTGAGCCGGAGAGCCTTCCTGCTGCAGCCTGATGGAGCGGTCGCTGGACGGATGCTATGTTCCTCAGCTTAGAAACACCCCCCCCCCCCCCACACACACACACACACACACACACACACATGTGCGCGTGCGCAGGCATGCCAAAAGAAACAACAAAAGTACAATGTTTTACCAGTCCATCAATTTCATTGTGTTTTATTGATGCTGACGCTGTTTACCAGTTTAAAATTCAACGTTTTCTCTGTCAGTGCCACATTCACTAAGCTCTGCACAGAACAGTGGATTCACAGTGAAACTGCTGAGAGAGAGAGAGACAGAGACAGAGACAGAGAGAGATCAGTCCTGTAGTTTCAGGGGTATCTGATGGGAACAGTGTTGTGTTCTGATAGAGGGAAAGACAGGCAGATTCACCCAAACACACACACAGAATTACAACACACCAAACACACATAAACAGAATTACAAAACACGACAAACAGAAAGAATATACAGAAAAACAACACAACATAAACATTTAGCACTGTAAAAAAAACCCCACATAAATATGAGTTCAGTGTGAGGTAAGAATCATTCAAGGTGTGGACTTAATTTTTATTACTTTCCGGTTACATTAAGGAACAGAATTTGCGTAGGCAAAAACTATTTGCATGTCTGCCCTCCACACAGGATACAGCCTTTTCAAACCAATAAGGAGTTTGTAATAGTTTAACAAGCTGCTGGTGTCCAGATACAAACATACTTCTTGTCCAGTTTGTATAAACAAACC
>NC_044498.1:2159499-2186999 GCF_902362185.1 Chanos chanos
AGGGAACAACAAACCGCACAGCGTGAGTGAGGCCAGTTAATGACCAGTCAACACAGGTTCCCCCTCTTCTTCTTTCTCTCTCTCTCTAACACACACACACACACACACACACACACACACTCACTCACTCTCTCTCTCTCTCACATACAAACACACACACACACACACACACACACACACACTCACTCACATACAAACACACACACACACACACACTCACACACACACACACACACACACACACACACACTCACTCACTCTCTCTCTCTCACACACAAAAACACACACACACACGCGTGTGTGCGTGCACATACATTTGTCACACCCGGCTTACTGATCTTACGTGAATGATAAATCCATTGATGAGTAATAAGAGTGTGATGGGTGTGTCACAGGGATGTGCATCTCCATCTCTGAGGCCAATACAATACACATCTCAATGCATTGCCAACGATCCGATACATTAAAGATACATATGAAGCAACTACAAATGCGATACGATATGATTCACTTCTATTGCGATGCAGTGCGATACGACACGATTCGATTCAACACAATGCGATTCAACGCGATACAATACAAAAGACTATGATGCTGTGCAGTTCAGTATGGTACAGATAGTCTGATTTTATTTCTTTGGTTCCTCTTAACCAGACTCCAACTCACGCGAGACTTGGCCAGAATTGGCCACTGACAGCAGTGGAGATGAGAAACAGTTTAGAGAGGAGGAATCAATCTAAATATTATTGGACACTAATTATTGGTCACATTTCTAAATAATAAAGGCATAGGGCCCCTACCAATAATGATACGTAAATAAATCGGATTTTACTGATGCAAAGAAGTTAGACACAATACATCCCGAGTTTTTAATCGGGGCAATTGCATCGTGAACTTTCATGCAGTGTGTGATGGCTGTGTCAGTGTCTGATGGCTGTGTCAGTGTGTGATGGGTGTGTTGTATGATGGACTGACCTCAGTACAGCGGACCAGACTTCCGTCAGCCAACACCAGTTCATAGGCCACACAGATATGCTGGAACAGACCATAGATGTGGGAGGAAGACTCGATTCCAGTGCCCATAACCAGTCCACCTGTGTGTGTGTGTGTGTGTGTGTGTGTGTGTGTGACACAGAGAGAGAGGGTATTTTAAACTCTTGTCCATTTCTACAGATGCTAATGCTGCTCAGTCATACACCAACACAGTAATTTCAAGGGAACATATTTTTGAAAAATTAAACAAATGATAATAATGAAAAAACAGTCTATGACTGAAGAACATTTAACGAATAATTAAATTATATAAACCACCCCATTGTTACTCTTCACTCAGACACTAAATGCAATCTCCACACAACAGAGTGACGCGGTAACAGGCAGGACTGGTCTCTGATCATTCCCATCCTCTTTAACCAGCAGAACCAGAGGTGTCAAACTGATGAATGGAGTAGTGTAGTGTGTTGTAGGGCATATGAGAGAACTGTTTGTGTAAAATGCATTCACAGCAGACAGGAGCAGAACCTGCTCTCCCTTCACCTTCAGTCTCTGCAGACCAGTAAATGAATGTGTATCTGTACAGACAGAGAGTGTTTGCAGATGGCGTGTGTGCACTTTCTCCGAACGAGAAGAGCTTTCAGGAAATGGAGCCATTTCCCCACTAATCTACCCTAATCTGCCGGACCACTGACATTACTCTCCTCTAACTGAATTTAATACAAGCGTTGATGCTCCACACAAGACACACAGTATTGATCCTGTGAGAACGTAGGCCTGTAAATGCTTCTCTCTGAGACAATGTGTGTTTGAAGGCACTGAACAAAAGCTTTCCAGCTGAGCCCAGTGATGGAGAGACAAAACAGAGGACATTCAAAGAGAACAGCGTGATCGAAATACATCAGAAATGTATGTCCATTTTTAAATGTCATATGTGATACTCCACATGCTTAAATTTAGTACTGGATACTAAAAGCCCTAAAAGCTTTGTGGTTGTAGAATGAGAGAATTGGTGAGTGTTTCATGCGGGTGCTTTTTGTACCACATATGGAACTGTTACCCTTGCTCTGATAATTGTCTGTGATTTGTTTCTCTGACTCCGCCTTCTCTTACGTGTCATCGTACCTACTGTGAGGTCATCAAGCTCAGGCAGCACAGGCAGCGTCCAGCCAATCGAATTCAAGAGAGCTGTCAGCTGACCCATATTGGCGAGGGGTTCCACACGCACCACCTGAGAGAGTTTACAGAATCAGTTTATACACAAACATGTACACACACACAACACAGCTCAACGGGCTGGTTCGATTTTGCTCCAGATCCAGACCGGACCTGGGCTGCGTCTTCACAGACCACATTACAATCAGAAACATGCAATGAGAAACCCACCACCAGCTGTTCCAATCTGCTCCTCAACTCTGTCACACTCCTGTTTAGAATGACTACTAAGTTCCACTAAGCATTAAGAAAAAAACTAAGCATTAAGAAAAAAACTAGGCGTTAAGAAAACCTGAAAATGCAGTCAAGCCTAATCATTTTGTGAACTGACAATAATTATAGAAGCATATTAACAATTACAATTGCAGATAACAGCATTCTTATAACAGGAACTTCATGACATGAGTCTTAAAGTCAGGCCTCCAAACAAAAAAATCTACACTAATGAATAAAGTGTTGTAAAGTGTTCTCTCTATCATTTGTTAAGTATTGTGTTACAGTGTGTTACTCTATATGTACTATGTTACGCCACATGGACTATATTACAGCATGTTACGCTAAACCATTATGAAGGACTCTGAATAAATGGCACGGGTTACCCTAAACAAACTCAGACACACACTTGTTCAAAAGTTTAAATAATACTAGAGCGCTCCCCAATGATGAACTGGGAGGCATTATAGCACGTCTCTGCTATAGCGCCACCTAGAGGAGGAGGTCTGTCATATTGCTTACTGTCGAAGGCTACAATCACACTGCAGGCAAAGGTGGCCCAAATCAGATATATATATGACTCAGATCTGTTCTGTTTTCATGGCAGTGTGAACAGGACAAATCACATGGACTCTGATCTTTTCAATTCTGATTTGGGCCACTTTCATATGTGGTCCTAAGTTGGATACAGGTCTGATTTTTTACAGTGCGACCTCAGTCTGAACAGCCATATCGAATTCATGTGACTTTTACGTCACTCTAGATCAGCGTTCATCACAATTCTGTGTTGGTGGGAATCACTCGGTGAATACAAACATGGAAGACAGCTGCTCCTCAAAAAGCCATAATTAAAAATTCTTCCCTCCTTATCATCTGCTCACAAATTCGCTGGCTTCCACCGCACATCACCTTATACATGAGACCGTAAACGCTGACTTCATCGGCCTCCGTGTTTACCTCCGTATGACAATGTGTTGCGTGTGACGTCTTTGTTATTGCTCTTTTATGCATGCAGGTCAGTTCAGGATCGTGCCCAGTTCACACTGGAATCTGATCTTGGTCACATTTAAAAAAATAATGTGAACAGTCAAACAAAAAAATCAGATCTGAGCAGTCAATCCGAATTGAGCACTAAGGCTTGAAGTGTGAACATAGCTGTTTTAGTCAACCTTTCACAAGCTAAGGTGAAATGAAAAAGCCTTTTCACCTATGTTAATGAGTTATGCACTACTCAGATATCTAATTATCGTCTAAAATAAAAAAAAGTCTTTATCATGATAATCATGACTAACATAAGAGATTTGATACACATGTAAAAAGAGGACCTGTTGTACCTGTCTCTGGGTGTCGACTTCCAAGATGTCCATCAGATTAATCATGATGTTCTTGTGTGTCTTCTTGTATTTTCCCACACGCAGAGACACCGTCAGCCAACCAGGACGCCCCGTGCACATGTATGTTTTACCTCCCTGTTTCCTCCACTCACGGACCTGGAGCAAAGACACATAGAGATTCTTACACAATATTATCTCACACAGACACACTTACATAACCACAAAACATGACTACACACACACACACACACATTCACACACACAGACACACAAAAAGACAAACTTACATTAATATACTGACCTGATCTCATACACTGAGATTACTACACAATATTTTCTCACACAGACACACTTACATAATCAGAAAAAATGACTACACACAAACACACGCCCACGCGCGCGCACACACACGAACACAAACAAAGACAAACTTACATTAATATACTAACATGATCTCATACACTGAGATTACTACACAATATTTTCTCACACACACACACACAGACATGCACACACACACACACACACACACACACACTCACACAAAGTCCATGACCTGTTCTGTGTGTGAATAGTGTAAAGTTGTAAGAGGCTTTGGTACATGTAACTAGCAGGTTTGTTGGAACAGCTTTTACTCTGCCTCCCACAACTAGCAGAAACTTGTTTTTCTAAAGCCTAATCCACCATCTAAGATCAGGTGCATCTTTCTACTCAGCATGGTGTGTGGCTTGGTCATAAGTTAAAGCCAAAATCACGGACTCTAATCCATTCGGACTGTGTTTTGCAGTAATGTGTAGGTGAATATGTTTTGTTTTAATGTTTGAAGCATTCACAAAACAGTCTTTCCACATCCTCTCTGGCCCAAAAAAGACAGAGAGAGAGAAAGACAGAGAGATAGAAAGAGAGAGAGAGAGAGAGAGAGAGAGAGAGAACCACACACACACACCGGGGAGGGGAGGCGCAGGCATGGAGCAGATCCAGACAGACCATGCCGCCGCATTTAGAAATCAGTATAGTATTCCAACATAGCAAGCCTGCAGACCGAATAAGTCCGCATACGCCTCCGTTACAAAAATAAAAACAAAACAAAAACCCAGGCAAGAAATTTATTCAAACGTCATTCAAAGACGTCTCGGTATTCTATTACTCAAGAGCACGGTACAGTCTTCGGGCTCTCCTGATCGGTGACGACAGACTGTCACACATCACTGAGAGAAAAGACGAACTGTCCCAAACACACAGAGAGAAAACTTGACACGCTTGTGGCCCGGAGTCGGCGGCATTGTTCATACCCTGTGAAGCTATACTCTCTGTTCTTCCTCAGGGTCTGCTCCTCTATAGAAAATCTGGCTTATACACCCAGTTTCGCCACGAAAAAAAAGGCAGCACAGCCACAGATGGCCACTAGATACGATATGACTCCCGATAGATTACTGCACATGGACAGGCTGCACGTTCCACATTTCCTTACCTGTCTCTGAATGTCTTTGACTCGCTGGTCATGCTGCTTCGGCGCAGAACACATTTTGAAGATGATCCACGCACGCAGGTAATAGTACACATCGAAAACGACGGACAGGGGGAGGAGAAACAGACAAACGAAGATCCATCGCTGGTGAATTATAACGTAATCTAACCCTTTGACTTTTATCCACAAAAGAAACAAAACAAGAAGTCCACCAAGATACAGCAACGGACCCATGGTTACTTTGTGTCAGGAAAAGCAGCAGTGGACTACTGTTTACTCGGCCAATGACAACTATGCACAAATCTGAACAGATCTGTTATCTGAAATATCTGTTAACGTTTCGTCCTCTGTAGAACGAAGCGTCTGTCTTCCGGGAGGTTGCGAAGATTTTTCAGTCCTTACAGAACAATCGACAGAATTTCAGAAATATATTTTTTTCCAAAAGTGGTCCTCTCTATACTAGAATGCCGACCTGAAACCGCAAGATTCGACAGGCAGATCTTCAGAGCAACGAGAAACCTGCCAAGGTGGTCTAAAAGGCCCTCCTCCATTCTTCGCTGATTGGACAGTATCACATCAATTCGGGAGACTCCAGTTGTTGCGTCTTGAGCCTTTGTCCAATCGGAAAGAGGAAAGACCGTCACACCATTTAGACGGTCCGATGTGTTCATTATCGTTCAACAGTTAAGTAATGGAACTATACATAACCATTCTGCAATTATTAACCATTAGACCTAAAAAAAAAAAAGAAAAAAAAGAAAAAGAAAAAAACTATCAACAAATCAGTGGCGTTATTCAAGTCAGTTAGAATATTGGTGTCTTACAGTTAATTTGCGTGGTTTCTATTCTTTCTGAAATCTAATGTACGCTGATAAAACCGCGTCTGGAGAAGTTGGTTTATTCGCTAAAACAGTGAAGAATAGCCAATTTAAAACAATCATATTTAAGTTGTCATGTTTAATGCGTCTGTGTCGACTCTAACGTTGCAGTCATTTGAGTGCATATCAATCAATAAACACATTAGATTCATGGGTGGGGCAAAAGCACTTATGATACTACACAGCCGTTTGACATCGGAGCTACCTAGACCGCTTCCTTCAGCTATGCACATACACTCAGAATGGAGCGAGTGGGACACAAAGGCAGGGGCTCTGTTGTGACAAACCCATCTCCGTTGTCAACGGATCTATTCTCGCTGAAATATGGAATTTACTGATATTAAATCCGCAAGTTAGATTTATTTGATTTTGGCAAAGAGGAATCACGCGGAACGCAGATGAAGACTAATCAGAATAACAGGATATATTTTGCGTGGATCTACTTAGGCGAGCCCAACTCAAAAAATAAGCTTTTAAAACAAATGGAGAATATCAAAGATGAATGACTGCGATATTGCCAGCAAAGATCACTTTTCCAAATTCTCCTACATGAGGATATTCAACTTTTAATCTACTTGCACTTTTTTCCCTTGGGGTTTCCCCCAATAAACATCTCCCGATGGAGGCGCGTTCTGTGCAGACAGCTCCCGGCGGATTCTGCAGATAACAGAACAAAACTTGGCCGCTGAACTGAACCTGTAAGATGCCTTCCTTACACCACGGGGCTATTTTTATCGGCGTGTTCTTAATTGTTACCGGCGGCTCCACCGCTTTCCTGACATCCAGTCAAAGCAGACTCCAGGCTTTCAGTTTGTGCTGCGTAGTGCTCGGCGCGGTGATGCTGATTTTGGGGCTTTTCTGGGCGATGAACGGAAAGAGCAATCCGGCCGTTCATAGTTACGAATACCCCCATGACTACAGTCAAGTCCTGTTCAACCCACCGCCCGGACACCACCTCCCTGAGTCCCATTCTGTCTATATGCCCAGGTTGGTAACACTTTGGGGGACAAAGTCAGTAGTCGATTTTGACTAGTTTTAGTCATTTAAATGATAACTGTAATTCTTATGCAATTGTTTTGTAGTTAAAAATACGGTTAAAAAATCAAAATGATAAGAAATGTCACGTCACTTTGAGGTAAAGACAAACCTACTCTTTTATTCTTATCAGTCAGTTAAACCAGCATCTATCTGGAATGGCATCGAGTCAGACTCGGAAACATTACGCTCTGAATGTCACATACAACTAATCACGAAGATCCGAAAGGTTTAACACATACATGGCCTCTCACTGTTTATGGTCATATACTCCTGAGACATTGCTATATATCAGACCAACGTTAGCTTTATTTTCCGCAAAACAAAAACGTAAATGATATTTTCAGCTACATAGGACTGACGGGTAATCTATGACCGGTGTCAGTCTGTATTCATTATGAAGATCAATGCGAGATCTAATTCTCTCTCTCTCTCTCTCTCTCTCTCTTCCTCTCTCTCTTTATCGATACAGAAGTTCATCACATAAAATATTTACTAGAATTCACGTCTGGCAAAATCTCGACCATCTTAATTTTCTACTTGTCATTATATAATATATTTACACCATTTTCTAGAATGATCCCAAAAGCATCCCAAAATCTATCCATTAAGCGGTTTACTTGCTGCCAGTGTTTTATCGTATTATCAAGCATTTATGCAGCCCTAACATCCCTGTAGTTTGGTTCCAAGAGTTGAATTTTAAAATAACTACATTACTGCACTACTTCCGCCATCTAGCGTTCCATCAGAGGCATAGCTTTTACCAGTTACACCCATTTAGCGTTCTGGTGGAAATCACCTTGGGTTTTTAACTTTTGACTCTGTCTAACGTAAAATTAACTTAACGGATTTAGACAATTCTCTACACCCGCCTACCTTTTCAAACTCTGCGTGTGTGTGTGTGCGCGTGCGTGCGTGTGTGCGTGTGTGTGTGTGTGTGTGTGTGTGCGCGTGCGTGTGTGTGTGTGTGTGCGTGCGTGTGTGCGTGTGTGTGTGTGTGTGTGTGTGTGTGTGTGTGTATGTGTGTGTGTAGGCAGAGGCTGGGGTATGGAGAGGACTTCGACTACCCGCCCATGGAACCCACATGCTTCAGCCCGTCTGGCCGAGGTCGGCCACCCCACTGGGACATGGAGCCCCCTCCCCCGTATGAGGTGGCGATCAAAACGACACGGAGCTCCACACATCTGAGACGCAGCTATTCAGACACACTGCTCCCGACAGAGCCGCTATTCAATCGCTCACGGGAAATCAGCTTTGAAGTCTGACGACTCGGCCATTTGCTTTACTCTTCCGACACCGCTCGGTTAAAAACAACCACTCTTACCCCCATCTACGGCCAACCATCAGTGTCGTAGCGGTATTAAGAGTGCATTATAAGCCCCGCCCCTATAACCCTCCTTCCCCAATCAGATTTGACACTCAAAGCCTCTTCAAACATTCTCCCTCCACCAGGTTGAGTCCAGGCAAAAAGGGTACATTTAATTTACCAGATCTATGCAGTTTGTTTAAAGCGAGACTTGACCTTGACATTGCAGTATGTCACATACCTCTCTAACTTGGCAAAACCATCTCACTACAAAGACAATTCCATGATGTGACAGTGATGATCAAAATGCTTCTGAATGTAAGGTCTGATTATGGAGCTGTGTACCTGTGTCTCTAATGCTGTTCTCAGCACTCCAGAGAAACACTGGGACTTGTCTAGAGGCCTCTTCTCCCTCTTACCTATGTATGACTTCATGTAAAGTTAATATGCATGTATAGAGATCCTCTACAGAACCGACATGTGTAACTAATATCGCTAATGCAAAAAAGGGAATGGATTTCTGAGGGGGAAAAAAAGCACACTATCACATCCATGTGTTGTAGACAGAAAGCTGTGTGTGTACAGAAAATGTTTTCACCACAGTGAGTCCTATTTTTGTGTCTTTTTCGAGCACACATCTCCATGGACCTCATAAACATGGATCTCACTTCGCTTTGCCCAATCTGAGTTAAGTAAAATTTAAAAGTTTCAGCTTACAGGATCATAACATCAAGACAAACAGCTGCTCAGATTCTTCCAGGGAATGTTAACAAGTGCGATTATTGTCACGTGTGGCCTTTTCCATGGCAAGACACAGAAAGCAGGAAACCCTCAGCTGCCATGCACAGGACACCTCCTCCACTGTCTGCCGATGACAATCATCTCTGCTAGGGGAACTAAATGACTACGATCTGTTATTGGATGAAATATTACTGTAATACATCATTTGTAATCTTATCAAACGGAGCTTAGCATTGCATTCTCTCTGACTCAACCAAAGTGACGGTTAAATGAGTTTGTATCATGAATGTTTTCCTCTGGTTCCATTCTCTTCCCTAAAGTAGTGTGTCTCAGTGCTGCTCCTGGAAGCAACACGGCTCTGCATAGCCTCAGGTCTCTCCATGCTCTAACACACCCGGTTCGGTTCATTAAGGGTCTGATAATTAGCTGATGATGTTGAATCAGGTGTGTCAGAGCAGGCAGAAGTTGGACGTGTGCAGAGGTGTGGGGATCCGGGAATAGGACTGGAAAACTCTGCCCTCGCACACTCTTATGAACTTTACTTAACCATACCTCGTGCCCCAAAACCTGCATGACACAATCTAGAGGGTGTGCGGACACTGGTATGCTTCTCCTATGTAGGATGCCTTCTTTCCTAAACTATTAAACGTCATGTCAAGCAGCTTTAATTTAAGGATTCTATTAATGTACAAATGGGTCATAAAATGTTAAACAGGGCATTGCCATTCACACTGTAAGCCCTGAGTTACTACTAAGTAAAGAGCACTTGCTTTTCTTGACAAAGAAGTAACGCTTGGCGCAATATAGAGCACCAGCGACCAGTTTTGAGGTGAGACACGAGACAACTCGAACAGAACAATACGAGCGTTTATTCATCCGTGATATATACATATATTAAAAGATGTTGAAAAATAAAAATGCCTCAATGAGTTTACAACCATAACACGCTTAAAACTTAAGTGGCCTGTGAACTTTTCCTCGACGTGCACATATATGCGTATTCATACCTCAGTGTGCATCAGTCGTGAATTCGTTCAATGGGAGCTTCACTTATTTGTTTAATGAAACCCAAAAAATCAACTAGTGCTTCGCAAAGTCGCCGAATTCCATCAACACACTCGTAATCACAACAGAAAATAATCCTTCCAATCAGTCGGCAGGATCCAATCAAAGAAAGCCCTTTCTGACCCGAGGCGCTCATAACTGGAATGCAACAAGTCTCACAAAAGATTCATTTAAAACACCAGAGAGTGACATGCTCCGGGAAAAATTAATCGGAGCCTAGACGTGCAATAAATTGAGTACATCTTTGAAACGCTCACATTTTATGGCTAACCTAATTCGCTGTTCTAAGAGCATACATTTAGTCTTGTGGTCAAAAGCATCGCTAGCGGCAACAAACGCGGTAGCTGAACTGGTCCAGACCATGCAAATGTTTTACCGTGAACAGCGTAACTCCCCCACGCCCCCCCCCCCCCCCCCCCCCAAAAAAAGACTCAGCCTCTTCCTCTCTGGGATGAGATTTACTGACACGGACATCCTTCGCCCGCCCTGAACGGCGTTGTTCTAGGGCGTACTGTCGAGATTACTCCTGCGCTTTGAGTAAATGACAAATGATCGTCTCCAGTACACATTTGCTGAAGTCAGTAAAACTTCGGTATACGTCACCGTAGTTTACTCGAGTTCATTTTGTTTGGTCTTGACCTCCTTTCCTTACTGGCGAATGGATACCATCGAGGAAGCTTTTTTGGAGTTCAGGGAGAAACGTGTAACAGCTGAGACCGAAATCCAAAAGTAGCGAGTCAGCCGTTGCCAGCACAGCCTCTTGCTCTTCAGCGAACTTCACAAGGTATGCACAATGTTAGTCAAGTTGTGTTTTGGGCGATTATCTGGACTGTCAGTTTAGGAGAGTAGATACAGTGTTGAAGTCAATTTTTCTTAGTTTTGCGCCAGAGATTCTTAAATTTGATGATACATCATTAACCAAGCCACAGCCTTGTAGCTAGAATTTACTTTTAAACAAAGCGCTCGTTCACTCGTCCTGGAATAAGCGTTACCAGCTGCTCGCCTTCGGGTGCAGCATGTTTGTTTGAAACAATGAGTAATTTGTCTTAAACCAGTTTCACTGCCTCGTACACATTTAACCACTGACGCGGAAAAAACAAGAGATGCTGGCAACAGGCAGATTATTTCTGCCGTGTCTGAGTAAATGGTAGATCATTGATCGAAGAATGTTTGCGAATAATGTTACCGTCCGTACTCTCATCTCCCGGTAGGTTAACTTACGGTCTGTCGCTGTGAGAGCTGGCGATGTTGAGATGACGAGAAGATTGAGTTTCTTTCTGTGCCCCTGCTTCCGTCGTCACCACTGATAAACTGCCTCTGAAAAGAATCATGACGACGCATTCTGGACTAACATACACGTAGGCTACACCGACGGTCATTTGGAGGAGTCCGCGCATCTCTCTCTGGGCAATGGCGCAACTAAGGTGCTGAACCATGGCGTACCCGCACGGCGGTATGGTCTCCTTGGGGATCTTGCTGATGACTGTGGGGTTTGTGTTGTTTTTGTTCTTGGGGAGTAACGCAATGTTGATTGGTCTCGGTTTGGTCGTTCTTGGTCTGCTTGTCCTTATCTATGCCATCTGCAAAGTAATGAAATCCAGCAACGTTGCGGTGCCTGGACACTTTCTCTTACATCCGCGCACTGGAACACGGTACAGCCACCACCAAGCCATCGCTATCCAGCGGTAAGTTATCAGCGCCAAGGCAATACCATACATTTAC
This sequence comes from Chanos chanos, assembly GCF_902362185.1. Taxonomy (NCBI): domain Eukaryota; kingdom Metazoa; phylum Chordata; class Actinopteri; order Gonorynchiformes; family Chanidae; genus Chanos; species Chanos chanos. The sequence goes on from NC_044498.1 coordinate 2,171,470, forward strand.
AAACACGGTGGTTCCTCGTTTTCTCATTTTGTTGGATAGCTTCGTTGAGCTGACCGACAAAAAGCGAGAAAGGTCCAAAAAGTATGAGGATACTCTGTTGATAATCTAAAGTATAATTTTCTGTGACATTAATCAAATTAATCAGATGGAAGGGTAGCCAGAGATCACACTTCGAAATCATCCACAGGTCAAAGTTAATTGGAGTTAGAACTGTATTAACCAGTAATCAATTCTATATTAAGATTCAGAATTGGCAGCTCTCGGCTGCAGTTTTTCGACGTCTAGTTTATTCGGCGTTGTTTAACTGTTGTATAAGAGTTTTTAAACATATTTGTTCTAAAAATGAACCCCCTTGCAGAACATATATTAGTTCTGAACACAGAATGTACGTTATGCATACTGCGAGTGGGAAAAAAAATCGAGACTTTGATTGTGTAGGTTTTTGTCTGTGTGGGGTCAGTTCTGATGTTATGTATGTTCATCAGATTGGCGGCGCGCGCTGTGTTTATGACGAGGTTCTTCTCACATGGCGCTTGTTTAAAGTGGAAAAGGCGAAACGGGAATAATGAATGCTCTGATTACAAAAGTAGGTCAAGAAGAAAAATGTGTGTGTGAGTCTCGAGTGACACGCACACACACACACATACACACACACACACACACACACACACACACATACACATGCACACACACACGCACAGACACATACACACGCAGTCTGGAGCCTGTACTGTGTGTGAGGTTCCTCAGAGACAGTAATTGAAGCTACACACAGGAAGGCTCGGTAAAGATCCTGAGAGAAGCGTGGATTCAGAAGAATCCTTCTTAACTCTCTTTCTGCAGAATACTGAGAGGGAGTTACTGAGAGAGGAATGCATGCCACTGGGAGAAATACAAATGGATGATTTTTAGATTGTAATGTATGGCACAAGGAAATTTGCCATGTCAAAAAGTCATTAGATCATAATTTCGCTTTCAGTTTTCAAGGTAGTAAGTTAACTCAGATGACAGAAACTTGGAACCGTGTTTTTTTTTTTTGTTTGTTTGTTTGTTTTTTTTTCATTAGCGGCACACGATCAGCTTTAGATGAGCTTTAAATTTCAAGACTAAACTGAATGTGTAATCACGCCAGATACGTCCGTGCCAGATGTCCCGCGATGATGAACCATGTCATCCACAGGCCTGTGTGGCTGGAACGGACCTTGTAGGTCCTACTGTATTGTTAGTATGGTGATGTGGTGCACTGTTCACTGGTTTTGTGACAGGATTTTAATGGATTTCAGCTGGTTTTGTGAGTCTAGATCAGTTAGAGCAGAAAAGCGATGTGTTATGCAATGTGCAGGAGGAGGAGGAGGAGGAGGAGAAAGAGACAGAGAGAGAAGAAGAGGGCTGGGTCTCATCGCCCATCACATTCCTGCAGGCAGCTGGTCCGTCTTCAAAGCCTTCTCTGGTCACAGCACGCTGGCATCCAGAGAGAGCTCTTCACCAAGGGGCAGAGATAAAAGACATGGTTGTTTGAGCCTTGAGAATATTCTTAAGTAGCTGTGGCTTTGGGGCAATGCCTGTGCCCTTAATCCCCAAATGTGTTTGTCTTGAGTTCATTAAAATTTTATTTTCGCTGCTCTGTTGCCGAACAAGAAAAAGATCAGATAGAGCCTAATATCGAGTGAGTGAATTTATCTGACGGCAACAGGAAACTCCAGCCTCCCTAAAGATTTGACCAAGGACATTGAGAGAGAGTGAGAAGGAGAGAGAGGGAGAGAGAGGGAGAGAGATAGAGAGAAAGAAAGAGGGAGTAAGAAGGAGGGAGAGAGAAAGAAATGGCCTGTGTTTGTGTTTGCTGCCACATGCTGTAGCTATTAGAACAGAGCCTGGAGGTCCTGCTGCCCTACTCTTGTTTGCACGAGAGGAGTATACATTAGCGCTGACTGTGTAAACTCAGAGAGGGGCCTAGTCCTCCGGACCAGGAGTCATTCTGGGAAAAGCCTTCCCCTTTCCCCCCCACAGAGCAATGCCACAGCGCTCTGACACCAGAGACCAAACCATAAATTCTCTAAGATATCAAAACCAGAGATGAGGAGTGATTTCTGTCTGAGGGTTTGGTGGTGATTTGACTATGTGAAAATGCAGTAGGTTATGGCTTTGTGTAGTCTGGTGTATGTCAGTGTGTGTGTGTGTGTGTGTGTGTAAGAGACTGATGTTGATATTGAGAGATGTGTATATACATATAGCTGGTTATAGAGAGGGAAGTGTGTTTGAGAGGCGACTCTCTCTTTCTCTGTCTGCATTTGTTTCCCAGGAGACTGGACAGAATCCGCCGGGCGGTGGAGGAAGAGAATCGGCCGGTTCAGTGCCCCCCTTCTCGGGACACGAGTCTGCAGAGCATTCCTGGCACCCCCCCGCTGTGGCAGATGGAGCCCCCCCCATCCTATGAGACAGTCATGAAAACCACCCTCGGCATGAACGAGAGGCAGTGACTGGACAAGGAGGCACGGGTTCCCGGGCTCCGGCCGGCATACCAACAGGTCTGGGTACCAACCTTCAGCTGGTTCACCAAGTGCCTTGGCCTGGTCGTCAGTGCCCACCCCTGGCGACGGCAGCGTTGGTAACAGATGTGACAAGAGACACACGAAGCGTATATATGTGCATAAATCAGATTGTGTTAAAGGGCTGCAGAGCTTGGACCATTGAACTGTGGGTTCGTGTGTTGGTGGACGCCTTCAGGCAGTAATATTAGACAGACTGGGGAAGGGAATGTGGCTTATGAGACAAAGAAGTAAGACTGTGTTTGTAAGAATGGCACTGTGTCAGAAGTAAAAGCCTTGGAGAGCCAGCACACTCACAGCTGCCTTTCATAATGTACCAGCAACTCTGTAATGGCTGGTTTGGAAGCAGACCATGATTGGGCCAGCTCGTGGCACTGAGCGATTTGATTGGTCTGTTGCAGACTCTGTTTAGACGGGAGGTAAATTCTTCCTGGTGAAAGTTGACATCTTTTGAAACGATGTGTATGCAGCCAAATCTCTCAGAACCCATGTCTTTCTTTCTACACTTCATTACTCCAAGTAGATTTTATCGCCTTTTTTGTATTCAGCTAAAGATAATCAAATACTCACTGATTTTCACATTTGCGTAAACCTTCTATAATATTTCTTAACCTGGTATGTGATTACCAGTGCACGTATTCACAGTGGTTAATGGCACCGGTGACTGTGTGTTGTTGTCTGTGAGATGAACAGAGTGTTCTCACGCTCTTGGATTTCCTCTTCATGCTTTTTCATTTCACTCTGTTTTGCTTTGCATGACAGTTCACAGAGGAAAACAAGGTTGCATTCTGTGACTTTTTAACGCCCACGTCCTCTGACCCGTGCCATAGACACTACTGTGCCCGTGTTTGGCAGCAAAAACCCGACAGAAACGTTGACAGTGCCTTTCCTCTAGAAAAAGTTTCATTTCGTTTCGTTCATGGTAGTGCCTTTGATTTTACACTGTGGGTTTCAGAGTATTAATGGAAGCGTGTGTTAATGCATCTCTGATTTCAGTGGAATTTGGTCCAGTCGGCATTAAGGCTGGAAAATTTCACTCAATTATCTATATTTCTATGGAAGCTTAATGGTTTTCATGGCATCTGTTCTTGGAAGAACAAAAAGGAAAAGAAAAAAAACGACCTTGCGTTCTTTCGGATGAATGTAACCCGCTCATTTGCACTGTTTTTAGACTCCTGTAATGGCCTTGTTGATTATTAGCAGCTAAGGACTCCTCCTGATGTGAATAAAATCCTGTTTTATTTCATATTATCTACAGATTACTGTAATTACTGTATTTATTGTTAAGCTACACATCTGTGATCTCTTTGCCAGCTGTTTAGCTCTCTCTCTCTCTTTCTCTTTTTCTTTCTCTCTTTCTCTTTCTCTCATTTTCTTTCTCTCTTTCTCTTTCTCTCTCTCTCCTCTCTCTCTTTCTCTCTCTCTCTCTTTCTCTCTCTCTCTCTTTCTCTCTCTCTCTCTCTTTCTCTCTCTCTCTCTCTCTCTCTCTCTGTATTCTGTATTACTTTTGATTAAACAATCATCACCTGGTGAGAATATTGTGTGTCCTGAAACCTTAACACTCAAGTCAGAGAACTGCACACACACACACACACACACAGGCACACACACACACACACTCCACAGCTGGAAAAACAGAAGCATTGGGCCAGACTGCGCTGTAATCTTAATAACAGGTCTCAGCTTTTTACACTTTTTTTTACCGGTCTTCTCAGACTACGGCACTGCCTCATTCATATCAGTGCTGTTATTATTTAGACACTGTAGGTTGCCAGACAAACTGAGGGTCTAATGTCATTTTGCTGAAGAGAGGAGATTTACATAAAGTAAATATTTGTTCTAGTCCCTCTATCCATGTGAATATTAAAATGAAACTGCCTGTTGCTCATACGTAGCCCGAGGGAAGGTCACCCGGTCTGGAGTCACTGCAGTCAATGAGCCGTACAGCGCTGTCACTCATTGGCCATGCAAGCGGTCAATCATGTTTAAAACCAGTAGGGCCCGCCCACAGTCGGTCTCCGCTGTCCTTCACCTGAGGGGACCAATGTCACTCTCTATGCACCTGCATACTGTAACCACAGCGACCTGTTACTGAGCTGGTTTAAGTCAGTCTGACTCCGGACCAGGGACCAGGTCGACTTCCGGCCGGCGCATGGCAGAGAACAAACCGTACAGATATGGGCTCATCATTCTGGGCCTGGTCGTGGTGGCGCTTGGCCTCTTCCTAATGGCTGTGGAGGAACCTCAGGTGTTTGCCACATTCTGTGCCATGGGCGTTCTGATGGCCAGCATTGGCACAGTGTGGAGCATATGCCAGTGCTACCCAAAGGTAAGAGCGGGAGAGAAAAGGAAAGGGGTAATCTGTCTTAGGTCAGATTTCCATGTGAAATGGGGATGGATTTTGTCTTGGGTCAGATTTCCATGTGAAATGGGGATGGATTTTGTCTTAGGTCAGATTTCCATGTGAAATGGGGATGGATTTTGTCTTAGGTCAGATTTCCATGTGAAATGGGGATGGATTTTGTACAGAACCTCATCTGTAACACTGCCTGGCGTTCCTTATGACTAACACTAGCAGTATTAGTGACAGGTGCTGTGTTTGAGTCTGTATGGTATGATATATGGTGTGTGCTTCCTTAGACATCTAATCTCACGTCACAAATCACTGCTGCGCTTATAGACACCAGCATTGTATGACTTATAGACACAAGTGTTATATGACTTATAAACACAAGTGTTATATGACTTATAGACATAGCATTGTATGACTTACAGACACGAGCATTGTATGACTTACAGACACGAGCATTATATGACTTACAGACATAGCATTGTATGACTTACACACACGAGCATTATATGACTTACAGACACGAGCATTATATGACTTACAGACACGAGCATTATATGACTAAACCTGGATTAGACTCCCCGGGCTTCACTGTATGCTTTGCTCTGTAAGTCACTGGACAGAATGTGCAGGCAGTTGTTACTGCTGTAAGTCTCTAAATGAAGTACTTTAATTGCATACAAACACTTCAGGCCTTAATATCTCTGTTTAGTCGCCTGTCTACACAAACTGTTCCTTTTGGCTGGAATAGAGTAAACTCATGTATTGTTTCACTGGTTATAGACTGACTTTGTGGTTTGTCTTGCCTCGTCTCCCAGTGAATGTAACTGGTGTGGCTTTCATGTGCTTGGTACAGGTGACTTTTGTGATGCCAAACCAGGAGGAGCCGTGGACAGATAAACAGACTCTGACAACGAGGTACCGTAAGTCATACAGAAACAAGCAAACAAGCAAACAAACAAACAAAAAGCCCCCCCCCCCCAAAAAATTACATTGTGTCTCAGAATCACACAAAAGCAAACTAAACCTAACTAACAATCAAACTGGAGATACAGCATTTTGTAGTACCATAATTTCTGCCGTAAACAGGTAAATAAATAGATAGCCTAAAGACTGATGATGTACATGCTGTTGTATGAGAGAGCTGTGGAGGAGAGCAGGTAATGCCTGAGACCACACCCAGTGAAAAGGACAAACTATAAACACATCCATCTGACGCTGCTCTCCCCCCCTCAATGCCTCTTCATCAGGACGAAAACAGACGCTGTCAGAAAAAGCGTCGATGGTGTCGAGAGCACTCATAATCCATCAGCAGAAAAATTCACTCCGTGTTAACGATCCTCCGACCTCAGCCAATCAAAACGCAGCATGGCTCCTGGCTCTGATTACAATGGGTTTGGAAAAATATTGCTGAGGAGGGGAATTTGTTAGTCTGACACACAGTCTGGATAAAACACACAGAAAACGCCCCTGCACGGGGACACATGGGGCCACTCCAGTATTTTGAGCTAAGAGCAGGAGTGTTTCATGTGGTATTTTTCAGGTATTTATAAGGTGTTGTGCAGGTATTTCTAGGGTGTTGTGCAGGTATTTATGTGGTGTTGTTCAGGTATTTATGTGGTGTTGTTCAGGTATTTATGTGGTATTGTGCAGGTATTTATGTGGTATTTTTCAGGTATTTATGTGGCATTGTGCAGGTATTAATGTGGGGTTTTTTCAGGTATTTATGTGGTTTTTCTCAGGTATTTATGTGGTATTTTTCAGGTATTTATGTGGTATTGTGCAGGTATTTATGCAGTATTGTGCATGTATTTATAGGGTGTTGTGCAGGTATTTATGTGGTATTGTGCAGGTATTTATGTGGTATTGTGCAGGTATTTATGTGGTTTTGTTCAGGTATTTATGTGGTATTGTGCAGGTATTTATGTGGTATTTTTCAGGTATTTATGTGGTGCTGTTCAGGTATTTATGTGGTTTTGTTCAGGTATTTACGTGGTTTTGTTCAGGTATTTATGTGGTATTGTTCAGGTATTTACGTGGTTTTGTTCAGGTATTTATGTGGTATTTTTCAGGTATTTATGTGGTATTTTTCAGGTATTTATGTGGTTTTGTTCAGGTATTTATGTGGTATTTTTCAGGTATTTATGTGGTATTTTTCAGGTATTTATGTGGTTTTGTTCAGGTATTTATGTGGTTTTGTTCAGGTATTTACGTGGTTTTGTTCAGGTATTTATGTGGTATTTTTCAGGTATTTATGTGGTATGGTAGCAGGTATTGTTGAGAGTGTACTGGGCCAGCGGTATAAACTGCACCCTGTACAGTGTGTGTGAGAGAGAGAGAAAGAGAGTGAGAAAGAGTGAGAGAGAGAGAGAGAGAGAGAGAGAGAGCAGTGTTTCCTGGTCCTGTTCCTGGAGCCCCAGAGCACAGAGGTTTTTTTCAAGCCACTGCCTTCTCTCTCATACCTGATTCAGATCTAAAAACAGCTGATTTGTGGGTCTCCAGGGATGGAGCAGGGAGACAGGGCGTGGCGTTCAGCTCGACAGCCAACGACGTGGTTATTTCTGTTATCTGTACTATTCAGTCATTACTACTCATGGGTTCATAGCCTATAACTGCAAAGCCCTTGTGCTGTGCCCTAGACAGAGTTATGAGTTTTGTGTAAAAAAAAATAATAATGACATTTCTGTCAGCATGTTAGACATCAGGCTTTAGTTTTCTGTCTCTCTGCTGGATAGAAATGCGAGTTTAAAAAAAATAATGTCTGTCAGAGGAAAATGTCATCAAACTGGAGGGGAAAAAAAGTAATTCAGTCTCGTTAATTTGATTCAATTAGTCCTGCAGAGCCACAGAGAGCGCCGCTGGCTTGTTTCCATGGTGACATTGAGAAGCGAAAGGACGAGTCCGCTGCAGGCCTCACTGGACCGAGTGACACCACCGATGCTGACCAGTCTGTCGTCGTCCACTCCTCCGATACCAGTTCCCTCACCCACCTGGCCTGCTCCAGCACTCCTCTCCCAGACAGGAGGTGCCCGGATCACGGCTCCGAGCCCGAGATGTTTTACGGGAAGGTGGAGGACTCGTGTTACTTTACGTCGGATCTGGACAGCGATTAGATCGAGCCGCGTTCGGTGGAGCCGGACTCTTTGCATTGTGAAGGGACGTCCCTCGGTGCTTGTGATGTATTTCAGTACGTTTGCCATTTTTTCAATCATAGAAGATTCTTGCAGTCATTCAGATGTGAAGCAGGCTCAGAGGGACTGCTGTACACACACTTACAACGTCAGAGTAAACACAGAGTCCATTACGTGTCATTGTTGCACAGTTACTGAAAAACTTCACATTCAAGAACATGACTCTACAAGTCTGACTGTCATCTGTAGTGAATATAGGTCTGGAATAACAGTGCATCTGTCTGAAATAAACTGAGTGATCTTTGAATTTGGTCAGTGTACAGTCGCTTTGATGTTCTGGTTGCCATGGTCACCATCTATAAAAAAAAAACAAAAAAAACACTTAAAAATTATTCTCATGGTAGTTACTCACACAAACACACACATACACAAGAAAGATTACAAACAGCACAAACAATTATACTCTATACAAAAAACACAATATGGAAACTGATGGTTGTTCATTTATAATTTATCCAAACTGAAATAATCGGTGATGTTTTGTGATAATTTGTTTTGCTTTATTTTGCGTTTTTTGTATAGGTTCATTTATGCAAATTTACACAAGTATTCATTTTTGATCTTTGTTGAGGATCTTTGGTGCCACGGGCCAGACTCTAGGACACGTCAGCAAAAAACATTAACCACTCACTCCTGAAAAATACAGGCATGCATTTCTGGGACCCCACAACTAACATTCAATTAATCTTCAAGATACAGAACAGCCAACACACCAAAGACGCCAAAGCCGACACACACACACTCTCTCCTCACTCCCTCTCTGTTCCAGCCGGAGTCTCACTGGGCTCTGTCTGCTCATCTACCCCGGGTCATAACAGCAGGATCAGACCAAACCTGTCTGTTCGCCTGCTCTCCTTTAAAACCACGCTGGAGCAAAATGTGTCAGGGGGCTTGGATCTCCAGGACTGAATTTGAAAAGCGGCGTTTTTAAGATAGGGTGAAATAAACCAGGCGCATGGAGACAGGACAGCGAGAGAAGGGGTGAGAGGTGCGTTTCTTTGTGTCTGTTCAGTGTCTTTTAAACCTGCGATCGCCGTCCACCCCGTCCCAGAAGCTTCCAGCATGCACCAATCAGGAGAGCAGAGAAAGAAGAAGAAGATGGAAATGAGCTGGACGAGATGAACATGAGTGAGCTGTGATGGGAGATAGTGTCGGTGTATTTGAACACAGGAGAAAACAGCCTGGTGTCTGATGAGATGGGGTTACACACAGGGCAATAAAGAGAGAGGTGAACCTGTCCAAAATACAAATCAGAAAACATGTCAATATAACTCATCAACAGAGCTGAAATGAAACATACAGGTACACGTACACACACACACACACACTCCCAGTATTACCCTCTCTAATAAAACACAGATCTGGATTTCCATCTGGTACCCATGGTGACGGGTGCTCTGTGAGTCTGTGTGTCTCACGCCTTAATTCAATCTAACATGCACACGTGTGCACAGTCACATACACTCACATACAGACACAAACAGGTGCGCTGCCTGGAAATGATGCCTGTGCTAATGTCAAGAGGTCCTCAGAGATGAGCGAAAACAGTGCTCAGATTACACCGTGCTCCGAGTGTCTTAGCGGAATAAGAGTAGCGCCTAGGCCACTGTTCTTCAGCATCCAAATCATTAACGGCCGAAAATGACGCATTAAAAGGGAAAAACACATCAGCCTCTTAGAGACCGGGCAAAGACGCTCAATAACAGACAACAGCATGTGAAAATCCTTCCTCTATCCTGAGGACAACAGAGTGTGACAGTCCCCTGTTTTATCCTGTAAGTGTTTTTCATACTTCTGTGTGTTCTCTGCTCGCCTCACACTTAAGTCTCTGTGTTCCTGGACTTGGAACATTTTTTGTGACCTGAAATGACACCTGCTATGGCAGATTGACCGTGACCATGATCCAGTTCAGCCCAAAGACCAGAATCTTTTTCTGTGATTAGTTTCAGGAACAGATTTTACAAATCTTTTTTTCCATCCAGTTGGACAGTCTAATCCAACACACAGAACAGATGTAAGGTCAGACAGAGATGAGTGTAAAATGATAACATTGCAAATTTTTCCTCAAACTTCATAGGTTTATTCATTCTGTGATAAGGCAATGAAACAAATGCTGGATTCTGGCCCCTTTCATCATAAGTTTCCAGATGCATATCTGTAGCTCAGCCACAAAGCTTTGGTTGATTTGAAAAAAAAAAGACTTCTGAAGATGACGTCTGTTAACACGTCAGACTGTCCTTTCACAAAAGCTCTGTGTCTCCATCAATGGACAGATCTCTGGTCTTCATTTAAACCACACTACAGGCTGAGGTCAACAAATGTGGGGTTTGGTTGTGTTCTGCGGTCCGGCTTTTGCAAACTGATCAAACGTCAGGGACCTCCGCATCTGCCCACCTGATGCACTACAATGCACCAGCAGGGGGCGAAATTCAGTCAGTTTTGTCGAGCATCTTCCCCAACTTCATCCTCGGCGCGCTGACACAAAGGGCACAGAAACGCATCAGAACTCCGTACGTTTGGTTAGAATATCTCATTTAAGAGTGAAAAAAGGAAAGGAAAGGAAGAGAAAGTGTAGTGTAACACCGCTCGTGCAACCATTTTGTTTATGCACCGCTATGCATTTTGTTTAGCGTATACCACGCTCGGCTTGTGTTCGCTGTCCAGCTGCGCACACACACACAGCATTTCGGAAGCGCGCGCGCTACAGTCGATGGGATATTTAATAATATTTAATAAAAACCACCCGCAGAAAATTTAACACACACTTACAGCAATTTTCAAATACGACCCCACGACACTTAAAAGTAAAGTTTCCTGTGTAAATTTAAAGAATTGCACATTTCTTTACTGAAAAATCTTAAACAATTTCCCACAAAGATAGGAACATATCAAAGGAAATCAAAAGAGAGCGCTATCACAAAACTGGCACAATAAGGAAACGATATGATTTGTGGTAAAATTGAGTGTTACAAGTCTGGGCCTGACAATTACACTTCGTTGTATACACAATTATTGGCCCATATCTTTGGAATGCTTGTACCTCCAAGAACGTAATGAAATTTGACACCTTCGCGGAGGTAGGCTATTTATTAACAAAGAGACATCGTTCGATACAAAATTATGGCGTGAGCCCCCAAAACGTCACAAGTCCCCGCCTTGAAGGATAGCTCTTATTCTCAGTGTCTGCTTCAAATCGCTCTTTAAAATGGCACAAAGACACTTCAGCCCATATAACTACACTGAGCAACACACGTGCGGTCCGGTGGTGATTCACTGAATCTCATTATATTTTTTCCTTGACCAGTTATTGTTTTGTTTTCAGCTTTCTGTCAAACAGTAGTTTATAAGCAAATTAATCTCAGCTACTGGAACAAAACAAACAAACAAAATAACCCACAAAAATGAAAATGAGACGTTCAGTTGGACTGTGCATTGTAAATGTTTTCCTTTGTGTTTTTGTGAGCGTCGTTGTCTGTGAGGAAGACTACAGTGAGGATGAAGAGATGATTCTCTCTCTGATCCGTCAGGACGACACTCAACCCGAGCCGGGCAGCGAGCCGTCCGCTGACTTTTACAGGTGCAGTAAGGTAAGACTGCATACCATTCCAGAGAACAGAAACGTAACACGGCGACTGGATTGGTCCGGGATAAACACACTTCGCATTAACTTAAATGAATGCAACTCAGACCGTTTTAAGTTCATCTTTAAAATGTGCAATGCACTCACTATTCACTTGCATGGATGTTTTGTTATAATGTTTTTACATTCACAATCGACAATTTAAGTCTTTTTTTATTTTTATTAAGAGATTCACTATGCAGTATGACCCAAACCACCATAATTATTTCCTTAGCTACTTTCTCTGCGTCGAATAAATCAGCAATGACCTCAGAATACCCTGGAGTTGGGGAGATTTTAGAGCGCGTAAAAGAATGACCCTACAAACCAGCTTTTCCCCTTTTGCGTGCTGTGTCTTCTTTTTTGGAAACATTTAAGGAACGTTGTACTTCTTATGTGTAAGTTTAAGTCACTCTTTGTAAAAACTTTGTGGGAAATCAATATACGTCTCTCGCTTTTGCGCGCAGGACGCGTGGCGCATGCCAGGTCAGTATATCGTTGTGTTGAAGGCTGGAACGCACGAGAACCAGGTGGAGCGTACAGTGCGCAGACTCCGCGCGAAGGCGGCGAAGCACGGTTACCTGATTGAGGTGATGCATACCTACTCCGGAGCTTTCCACGGATTCCTCGTGAAAATGAGCAGCGATGTCCTACACATGGTAATTCACAAATTTCAGTATTACAGACGTACTGTCATTAAACAGTTTCAACGCTACATTTACAGACCTAACTGAATTGTAGCTAAAATTGATGGCTTTAAACTCTTACTCTAAGAATCTGATTTTAAAGGGACAACTTGACAAGTTTTTTGCATTTGTTTAGAGCGACAATACTCCTTTTGTTTCTTGTCCTGCTGCCTCTCCCTCTGTCAGGCGGTCAAGCTGCCTCATGTGGAGTATATTGAAGAGGACTCCTCCATCTTCGCCCAGGGCATCCCCTGGAACCTGGCACGGATTACCCAGAGCAGGCAAGAAACGGGGAAATACACACCGCCCAGTGAGTGCACACAATCAGACACACACACACACACACACACACACACACCCACCACACACACACACTGCACACTATATGTTTTTGTTTCTGACAATGTGAATTATACTAATATCTCTGACTGGTTCACACCAGAGGAAAAACAAGGATTTGATGTAACTGTTCTACAGTTTTTATTTTTGCTTCATTAACATTTCTTGTGTTTCATGACCTGATAGTTGTTCCCAGAGATGCATGCATTATATGTGTGTGTGTGTATGTGTGTATGTGTGTGTGTGTATGTGTGTATATGTGTGTGTGTGTGTGTGTGTGTGTATGTGTGTGTATGCGTGTGTGTGTGTGTGTGTGTGTGTGTGTATGTGTGTGTGTGTGTGCGTGCGTGTGTGTGTGTGTGTATGTGTGTGTGTGTGTGTGTGTGTATGTGTGTGTGTGTGTGTGTGTATGTGTGTGTGTGTGTGTGTGTGTGTGTGTGTATGTGTGTGTGTGTGTGTGTGTGTGTGTGTGTGGTTAGATGATGGAGGAGAAGTAGGGCTGTATCTCTTGGACACCAGCGTGCAGACGACTCATCGTGAGATTGAGGGGAGAGTAATGGTGACCGATTTTAACAGCGTTCCCGAAGAGGACGGCATTCGCGTTCACCGGCAGGTCAGTCCTCACGAGCATGGGTAATCAAAACATTGGTCAAATAAAGCCCTCAACACACACACACACGGACGCACGCACACACGCACACACACACACACACACACACACGCACACACACACACACACACACAAACACACAAAACATTTTCTAAGTTTTCTAAGCGCCAAGTCTCTTTAGCAGTACTAAGGTTATGCACTTCTTCTCTGTGAACAATAGGGGGCATAAGAGATTATTTAAAAACATCAGCTACACATCTGTTTCAGCTTGTTAGAATGATTTGCTGGAAAACAACCTTTTTAATGCACTTTTTAAAAGATCATATACACATCCAACAAAAATCATATACGCATCCAACTGCCTGTATCTGTCTGATCACTCACTCTCTCCCTCAGTGTCTGTGTTATTACTCACTCTCTGTCTGTGTGTATCTGTGTCTGTCTGTGTCTGTGTTATTACTCTCTGTCTGTGTGTATCTGTGTCTGTCTGTGTCTGTGTTATTACTCACTCTCTGTCTGTCTGTATCTGTGTCTGTCTGTGTATGTGTTATTACTCACTCTCTGTCTGTGTGTATCTGTGTCTGTCTGTGTCTGTGTTATTATTCACTCTCTGTCTGTGTGTATCTGTGTCTGTCTGTGTCTGTGTTATTACTCACTCTCTGTCTGTTTGTATCTGTGTCTGTCTGTGTCTGTGTTATTACTCACTCTCTGTGTGTTTGTATCTGTGTCTGTCTGTGTATGTGTTATTACTCACTCTCTGTCTGTTTGTATCTGTGTCTGTCTGTGTCTGTGTTATTACTCTCTGTGTGTCTGTCTGTATCTGTGTCTGTCAGTGTCTGTGTTATTACTCACTCTCTGTCTGTTTGTATCTGTGTCTGTCTGTGTCTGTGTTATTACTCACTCTCTGTCTGTGTGTATCTGTGTCTGTCTGTGTCTGTGTTATTACTCTCTGTCTGTCTGTTTGTATCTGTGTCTGTCTGTGTCTGTGTTATTACTCTCTGTGTGTCTGTCTGTATCTGTGTCTGTCAGTGTCTGTGTTATTACTCACTCTCTGTCTGTGTGTATCTGTGTCTGTCTGTGTCTGTGTTATTACTCACTCTCTGTCTGTGTGTATCTGTGTCTGTCTGTGTATGTGTTATTACTCACTCTCTGTCTGTGTGTATCTGTGTCTGTCTGTGTCTGTGTTATTACTCACTCTCTGTGTGTTTGTATCTGTGTCTGTCTGTGTATGTGTTATTACTCACTCTCTGTCTGTTTGTATCTGTGTCTGTCTGTGTCTGTGTTATTACTCACTCTGTGGTGATGTCTTTAAGGACAACATCTCAGTTATACACTTCAAAGACATAAGCAGTTTGTCTTTCTTGTCCATCTATCCATTCATCCGTCCTGTCTCTTCTTTAGGCCAATCAGTGTGACAGCCATGGAACTCACACAGCGGGCGTGGTCAGTGGGCGGGACTCGGGCGTGGCACGGGGTGTGAGTGTGAAGAGTGTCCGTGTGCTAAACTGCCAAGGAAAAGGCACTGTATCAGGAGCGCTCGCAGGTAAACAGACAGTCAGACAGTCAGACAGGTAAACAGACAGAAAGACAGACAGACACTTTACTGAACACATATCTGAAAATTTGAACACAAACACGTTCTACACGCTCAGTTAAAAGGTGTCTGTGTTATTCATGTCTCTATTTATAACTATCACTCACAAACATGCTGTAGAATGCAAAGTATAGCCGCTCCACTCAGACCTGTTATCCACGGTTATTCATGTTAGACATGATCTGCTCCACTCAGACCTGTTATCCACGGTTATTCATGTTAGACATGATCTGCTCCACTCAGACCTGTTATCCACGGTTATTCATGTTAGACATGATCTGCTCCACTCAGACCTGTTATCCACGGTTATTCATGTTAGACATGATCTGCTCCACTCAGACCTGTTATCCACGGTTATTCATGTTGATCTGCTCCACACAGACCTGTTATCCACGGTTATTCATGTTAGACATGATCTCCATAGACCAAGTCGAGCACATGAATGAATGAATTAAAATAATAAATAAACAAATAAAGTGATGAACAGAACCGTGGTAAAGCATGGCTGAATAGCACTAGAGAGATAAGTGGTTCTTTTCTCGTCCAGGTCTGGAGTACACGCGTGCCTCTCTCCTAGCCCAGCCGATCAGTCCAG
>NC_044498.1:2189499-2259499 GCF_902362185.1 Chanos chanos
GTGACGGAGTGAGGGGAGGAGGAGGGAGAGTGGAGGTGAGTGACGGAGTGAGGGGAGGAGAGAGAGAGTAGAGGTGAGTGACGGAGTGAGGGGAGGAGAGAGAGTAGAGGTGAGTGAGGGGAGGAGAGAGAGTGGAGGTCAGTGAGGGGAGGAGAGAGAGAGTAGAGGTGAGTGACGGAGTGAGGGGAGGAGAGAGAGTAGAGGTGAGTGACGGAGTGAGGGAAGGAGAGAGAGTGGAGGTGAGTGAGGGGAGGAGAGAGAGTGGAGGTGAGTGAGGGGAGGAGAGAGAGGTTTTATGCTGCAGTTCAAACACATCAAATCTCTTATTTCTCATTGTAGTTCTCGAAGTGACTTTGACCGTAAAGTTTTTCCAGGTAATCTTGTCAGAGCTCAGGAATGAATGGTTAGTGGTTGCTATGGTGTGGCCTTTAGTTTTTCAGAGTTTAAACCTTCTCATGTTGGTGTTCGTTCACCTGTTCTCCTCGGACAGGAGCAAGATGGGCACAAAGTGTGTGTGGCACACAACGGAGCTGGCGGAAAGGGGGTGTATGCTGTTGCCCGCTGCTGCACAGGGCACGCGGTGCAATGCCAGAGCATTGCCAATCACCAGCCTGGCGCCGATGTAGAGTGCGCAAGCCCCCACCACCATCTCACCGGTAAGGGGTTCTGGTAAAAAGTCTAGTCTGATGGATGTTTGCCTTGTCAGGTTTCCCATTCAAATCTACTGGACGGTGATGCCAAATGAAGAACAGCAGTGGTTCGCTTTCTCTCTGTGTACATATTTAAAATCCGCATTTATAAACCGCATACACCCATATGTATAAAGCCCTACTAACTGTGCCCTTAAATAGGTGTATAATGTAGCTGTATTTTTGTCTGTGTTTACTCTAGGTGTCTGTCTCAATGTTTTTTGTGTCTTTACTTGGGTGTGTGTGTGAGAGAGAGTTCACATGCTGTGTGACAGCTGTCACGTCTCCCCCCAGGCTGCAGTTCTCACTTCATGTCCGGGGACAAGCCTGGCTCCGCACGGCCTCTCCATGGTAACCGGAGGGTGTGCTCTGCCAGGGAAGGAGCGAGGTCACATGCATTCTGTTGCCACGCCCCTGCTCTGGAGTGCCGGATGATTGAACACGACCAGACAAGCCCCAGTGAGCAGGTATCTTAAAATGCCATTTCTGGCCAAATGCCCAGAACTGGGGAGCACACAGGAGTGATCAGAATCACGACCACAAAAACCGAACCCAAAAATGTCCTCAACACACGGACATGACGAGCAAGATATTTAAAGACTAAATAAGCCAAATTAGAGCAGATTCCTTAAAACGGAGCTTTCTGTTTTAATCCCAAGTGTGACAGACATGTCCAGGTGATAATGGTCATATGGTCTCCTCCTCTCTCAGGCTGAGGTGTCTTGTGAGGACTCGTGGGCACTGACAGGCTGTCACGCCCTCTCCCGCGGTGCTGTCGTTCGTGGGGCGTATGCCCGAGGAAACACCTGCGTGGTCCAAACCTCCGGAGGCGGTAATGGGGCCCTAGCCATTGCCATCTGCTGCCGGCTCAGCAAGAGCCAAAACCACGCAGACAACGGCCGCAAATAGGTCTAGTCACTCCGCTAGGCACCCGAACCTTACAAGGGGCTCCTCACTGACTCCACGACTTCTTTCTGTCGTCTCTGAAGTGACTGTGTTCCAGAGGGCAAAAGGGCGCCCTCGCGTTTCACGGCTCAGAGTGCATTGTCGCCTTTCACTCCTTTCATCTCCTTGCACCGATGGAAATTACAGAAAAACAATGACTGACAAACCAGATTCATCATATAGGTGGTTAGTTAAAGAGCCAAATGTCTCTCCTCAGAACAGGCATTTTATAAAGCAAAGAAGGAGAATATGGAGGGTGAGACAGTAATCCATAGCTGACCTTCAGGTCTTTCCTGATTGTAGTCATCAGTCGACAAAAACATTACATTTTTCGTCTGTAGCAGCTATCTAAAATCAAGAATCAGCACATTACTGACCCCTCACTGACCATAAACAGACCACTGGATATAACACATAGCCATGTCTGGAGTTTGCATCACAAAGTTTATATAACTTCAGTATATTGTTTACAGGATATGTTCACTAGATATAAAACAAGCTAGAACTTGTAAACTACCTTTACATTTTAAGATACAGCAAGCTTTTATCATCTGAATTTTTTTTTTTTTGTGGAAATATAAAGCACTGTTGCTGCCTATCCAGAGCTAAGCTTTTTGAGTTCAGTGTGTTCTTAGGTATGTTTTATTTTGATTTTGGTAGTTTGTGTGGAAGGGCAGATGACCTGTTTTACTATAAAGAACCATCTATGCATGTACTGAATATATTCAGCTATAATTAGTATCAAATATAATGTCTCACTTACTTCTTTTTTTTTTTACATTTTTATGAACTTGTCAGTAACGTTTCATCTCTTAATTTTATCTATATTTTTTCTGTTTTATATATACAAATAAATGTAAACAAAAGTCAATCCACCCACAAAAAATGATTTGACACAGAATCCTCATAATTTGTAAAAGGTTGTGCATTCCAGTTTTATTTTTTTTTCTATCAAATATTTCCATAATCAAACTCTGATGTACAAAGTAAAATGTGTGTGTGTGTGTTTTTTTTTCCAACATGCATTAACAAGAAGTCAGAGACTTTGTTTGTGAATTCTCGACGCCGAGTATGATTATCGCTCAATGGAATCCTATCGGGACAGCCATTCCAAACCCACTCAAACCAGTTAAAAACACACAGAGTTAGTTTCAACTCTGACCAGGCAGAAAAACCCCGGGGGAGGGGGGGGGGGGGGGGGGGGGTGTAAAGGGCGGGGCAGAAAATAGACAGATTTGTAGCGTTTCTGCGTCTTCCTCTCCCGTCGCTGTCCGAGTGAGAACGGAGAGCCGCCAGGGCCAAGCAGTGCTCAGAGTAGCAGAGAGGTGGACTACTGTCTGAGGCAGAATCAGCCCAGCTCTGTGGGTAGTGCGCTGGGGAGCTCCTCCTACTGAACAACACAACTAATGCATTCTCAAATTATCCATGTAGAGTAGGAGTTTGAGTTGAGGTTTGAAAGGAATGGTGTGTATATACATGTATGCGTTGAGAGATGGGAGACGGAGTGGCTGTTGCATATGCCTTGGCAAGGCAGTTCTGGTGAATTCTCCCTTCTCTATTCCAGCTGTACTGCAAACTGCAAATGTGTGTCCACAACCCACTGCACCGCCCTCAGGGCTTTCAGGGAAACGCAAAAGATTTTGATTTTAAGATCTGATTATCCAAAAACAAAGAAAGCTTCCCTCGAAAATGCTCTACAGTGTTTTCTGAATTCTACTCAGAGCTGCGAAACTTGCTGATTGTAAGACACAGAAAGCAAACAGATGTGTTTTTTTTTGGGGGGGGGGGGGGGGGGGGGGGGGGGGGCACAGAGCTGTCTGTTACTGTTGAGCAGGATTCTGTCCAGCAGGAGAAAATAAGGCTGTTGTACACATAGCCATAGGCTGAGAAGCGTAGGAGAACAAGCACATTCAGGACTGGACAGGTAGCTAACAGCTGACAAGATAAAAGTGAGGTAAACAATAGCTTTCCTCTTCACGACAGCATAAAAAGAAAAAGAGACTGGAAAAAATGAACAGGTTTATGTCCCGCTGTCAATAGTTAAGGTAGTTTTAAAAACAGCAGAGAAATGAGAAAACAAACTAATCTCAGACAATTCATGCAGTTTTTTCTCTCGGTCTCATAACTCTATGCAAGTCCATTTTCAAACACTTTTTAATGTGAGCTAGGTCCTTCCACTGTAAACATTATGATAGCGAAGCTTAGCGCTCTATTCTAGTGTAAGTAACTGAAGCAGCAAACTCTCCTCAGGTCTGCACCAAAGAGAGATAGAAATAAAGATATACAAATGGGAGGGAGAGAGAGAGAGAGGGAGGGATGAAGAGACGTAGATGACAGCAGGGATCTGTTTATAACAGAACTTCCTGTCTTTCACTAGACTAACCACTTGCTCAGACTTTGCACCATAACTATGAGCTTGGATGAGTGTGTGGCTCTGATATCAGCCTATAGAGATGCAAGTAAAGTGAGGCGTGTCCCTCACGGGCCTTTTCAGAGTGGGCGTGGCATGTGAAAGGAAAGAGTGGGGCAAAGGCACTTCCAGGCTCACTGGACCAATGACAGACTCAATGCTGTAAACCTCATTTTCCTTACCTCTCTCTCTCTCTCTTCACTCCCTCTCATTCAGCACTGTGCATGAACATGTTGTAAGGCAGACGAATAGAAAGACACAGACACACAGGCAAATTAAAATAAAAATGGCAAATGAAACCCCTGAATAAGCATCAAATTTAAAGCTCCATGCGCAGAGTATAAGGTTTTCTTTGTTGCGGTGAGAGTGTGAGCTCCTCACCCTGACTGTCTAAGGTTCAGTGTCACTCCTGAGACAAACGACCACTCTTAACAAGGCTTTTCTCACTGCAGACTGGAGTGAGAAAATGCAGGGTGTGTGTGTGTGCGCGCACGTAGTGATTTAGACATAAGAGTTGGCATCCATACAAAAAGATAACAGACAGAAGACAATAACAGGCTCATTGAAAAGCTCCAAATTCAGCGTTTGTTTTATAATCCTCCTTGTTTCCACAGGCTTTTTAGAGCGCTTTCGCCTTTGACATCACCCTGCACACAATATCGCTATCTCTGCCCGGTCTTGCTCTCCCGCCCTCCCTGTTTTTATTTTTGGCCCTGACCTTGAGAGCACACAGAGGTTCTGTTCCTGTCCACTCTGGCAAACGGCTGTTGCCACGTGTCGATAAGTGTAGGCCGCGGTGGAGACGGGGCTTGGTTGCCGTGGAGAAGACGGGGTTGATGAGAGGGTCGGGCCCGAAGACCTATCCCATAATGCCGTTTGATTGAGCTCGCTCTCTCTCAGTGGCACGAGAGACGGTACAGAGGGAGAGAGCCGTCCAATCGCCTCTAAATTAGGAACTTGTCAAATGTGGCCAGCAATCCCACCTTTAATATGATTTACATTATAAAGTGCATTTAAAAAATACCAGCAAGGAGAAAAAAAGAGCTTTGTGATTGACTTTTTTTCAAGACTTGGCAAGTTCCTCTTAGAGTAGATCACGAGGCACCTCTTAACTCAAATCAGATTAACAGTATGCTTAAAAATATTATTTTACATTTGAAATTACAGCTATGGAACACATCTTTACATGTTTTTTTTGAATAGTCACTATCTAGTTACATTGGCAATATCCGCAAAACAGGTTTTTTTTTTTCTTTTTTAAAAATACCCACCACTGCCCCGTCGGCACCACTTTTGGAGTTTTGTGTGAAAGAAAACAAAAATTCTCTTTAGTATTGTGTGTGTGGCTCTTCTGCTTTGACAGAGCACAGTCACGTCAAAGTCCCTATCCTGCTCAACTTCAAATCAACCTGGTTTGATCCACATAAAAAGCCATTCACCTGTCTTTAAACCCCTATTGTTACCAGGGCAACCTGAAGAATAAGTGATCTTACTGGCTGTATCACTGCTCTGCTTCTTGGAACTACTGCTCTCTCTTGCCCACAGGAGGTCAAATACAACTGTTTTGATTGGCTGCGTAGAGCCACAATGTCTCTCCATTGGAGGGATTCTTTTCTTTTTTTCCTTTGCTTATTTAAAAAAAAAACACCCCTTGTTGCTGGTGAGGAGAGTTATGGGTCAACATCTTCTAAATCGCTCTTAGAGTCACCCAGCATCATGGGAGATTCTGAACCCTGAGAGAGAATGAGAGAAAGAGAGGGTTGATATCGTATTCTGTTATTTATTTATTTACTTATTTACAATTGTGTTTGTGTGAGATTGTTGAGGAGAAATGTACCTGTCTGAGGCTGCGATCTGAATTCTCGTTGGCTGGGCTGCCATCAGACCCATTACTGCTGCCTGACTGCTCCTTCTCATTCAGCAGGGCTGTGGCATAGGCCAGTGTGTCCTGACACACACGCACGCACATACACACACATGCACACAGACGCACGCACACACACAGACACGCACACAGACAGACAACACAGCAGTGAGATAGTGTGAGTGTGACGGTAACAGTGCTGTGTGGGGACATGGTACGCTGGCAGAGAGTATGCTGTGCTGGGAGCTGGAGTGAAGTACCTGGGCTGAGATGGTGCGCTGGAAGGTTTTGTTTGTGGATGTCTCATTTGATACGTTACTCTGAGGAGTCCAATAGTGCTCCGACATCTGACAGAAAGAATTCAGATCCATTCAGGACAAGCTACATTAGGAGGCATCACAGACAAAGCACTAATACGACATGCAACATTATCAAAAGCTTCTTCAGCTTTTTTGTTACAGAAATGTGGATCCATGGAACATGTGTGTCGCTCTTACTTTCTTCTGGAGCCACTGCACTGCCCAACTCCAGTGGCCAGACAGCTCTTTAAAGTAGTCCTTAGCAGGCCCGCATCTGAATCACACACACACACACACACACACAATGTTAAACACTGAACAGGCAGAATACCTCTCACTCTATCCCCTTTCTATGTTCCCATATCTATCTATCTATCTATCTATCTATCTATCTATCTATCTATCTATCTATCTGTACATGCACTAAAAAAAGTGTGTCTGTGACTGTGATAACCAAAAGACAAACGACATCAGTCTGACAATGAAGTTTTCACTGTTCTCTCTCTCTCTCTGTCTGTCTCTCTCCCTCTCCCTTTCTATCTCTCTCTCTCTCTCTTTCTGTCTCTCTCTCTCTTTCTGTCTCTCTCTCTCACACAGTGAATTTCCTACATGGTCCAGACAGTGGCACCGCACTGTAAATGCGCTGTATCCACACATATCAGTATACTGAGAAATCATTTTCTCTAACACTCTGAAGTTACAGCACAGTGATATCCTATACATCACTCTGTATGTTATATATTGTATGAACAGCTACACAGATTAACTGTACTGACTTCTGTGCCAGGGTGACCAGGAACTTGACACACTGGTAGCAGCGGCTGCTGTCCACGTTGTTGCTCTGATGCATCAAAGCTGTGGACAGAAAACAACAGTCACATGACCAGAGGAGTGGAGAGGCAAAGAGAGCTGATGAGATGAAGAGAGAAGAGAAGAGAGGAACCTACCCAGAAGGCCTTTCTCAGACTCAAATGCATATTTTAGTCTCTGGGACTGCAAGGGGTCCTCCACCATCTGATGAATTAAGACAGAGTAACCTGTTATTGACACCAAAAAACTGCGACACTCCCTCCCCCTGCTACAGTAATGCACACAACCATGAATCCACATCAATATTCAAATAACATACAGCTTTTAATCATTACCAGAGGCAGCAAGAATAAAGAACTACTTACTAGGATCTCCAAAAGCATCTGGAAGATGTTCTTCAGTTCATGGGGTGGAGCCATTTCTAACTGATTCTTTAAAACAGACACACACACACGATTTATCATATTTCACAATATCATGGCTGTGGAGTCGGTTCACAAAACCTTCGACTCCAACTCCAACTCCAACTCCGACTCCTCAATTTATGGTACCACTGACTCAGATTCTTCTATTTGTAAGTAGACCAATTATATTTCCTATATTGACACTTTCTTGTCCAGATTAAAGCACTTCAAAAATTTCAGTGAATGGAACATGAGGGATAACATCAAATGAAATTAAAATTACACCATAAAAGACTGAAAAGTTTATCCCTACAAAGGTTTTAAAGAAACATTGTATCTATAGAATAGAGGTTCAATCAAAAATCCAAATCCAAAATTTACTAACAACATTTATAATTTGATAAGAAACAGGACTATTTGTTGACTTCTGCTGCCTAGCCTAGGCCCAAATCGTGAGCATACGAGTCCACAGGCTTAGCCGAGGTCCAAAAGTTGAACATTATTTTGGGGGTCGATTTATACGGCATGTTGACTTATACGTCAGCATGTACGGCACATTCAGTCAGAGGCGCCGCCAGTACACGTTTACCGACTCCGGTAACCCAATAATTGCTTCCAACTCTGACTTCGACTCCACAACACTGCACAATACTGCCATTTACACTGAAACAAACCTCCGTGTTGTACAGTTTTCCTAATGTGGGGCTTTGTTAATTGTGATGTCTGATTTTTTTCTCACTCTGTGGTGATGGGGTTGGTAGTTCTCCAGAGAGGTAACTTGTAGTTCTTTGATGTTCAGGTTCAAAGTTCTGTTTTGTTAAGTATTGTAGTTTTCTAGTGCTGTGGTCTGTAGCTCTTTAATAACCTTGTTGGTAACTCTAGGTTTTTGGGGGGGGGGGGGGGGGGGGGCTGTATGACTTGAGGCTCTAGTGTTAAAGTGTTACAGTGTTACCTTGAGCAGCTGTAGAACTCCGAGTGAGAAGGGCTCATTACAGAATGAGCAGTATGTAATCATCTCAATGAGGAACGACAGGGGTCCAGACAACTCTCGCATGGCAAACATCACCTGATACACAGATATACACACACACATGCCAGTCAAGTACACTGCTGTCTTAAAATGTAAAGAACACTCTATATATATATATATATATACTGACTGAGGCAATACATTGGCTGTCAGACTCAGTGTTGCATCCAATTCATGCATGCGATTCCTGTTTGGGGAATATAGTGTGTTATACTGTTCTTTATGACCACGTTATTGTGTTACCTCCATTAAATAGGGCTGTCCGTCAGGTTTGAAAAGCAGAGTTAGAATGTCGGGGTGCAGGGGCACCAGAGGAGATGAAGGTGGCACAAAGCCTGAGGTGAGGTGTTTGAACCCACCTGGAGCTGAGAGAGAGAGAGAGAGAGAGAGAGAGAGAGAGAGAGAGAAAACAATGTTTTTGCGGAGGTTTTATGCTTGGAGTTTGAGTTCAGGACTGTGTGTGAGTATTGCTGGTATATTACCCTCTGTTCTCTGAGATGTGAGGTCTGTGTGCAACACAATCAGGGCCAGCGTATTATGAAGATGCAGGAATTCCCGTGCTTGAGCTGAGCTCCAGCGGCGATTCTGACATGGGGAGAGAGAGGGAGAGAGAGAGAGAGAGAAAGTGAGAGAGAGAGAGAGAGAGAGAGAGAGAGAATGTGTTCAGAAGTGACAAATATTTCATTCACACTCCACAGAATCCTTCAGAAACAGTACAGTCTCAAACTACACATAACTATAGCATAAACATCTCAGTAACTGTCTTCAGTCATTAAATCAACATTCAGACTTGACGACACCATTAGAAAGGATTCATTCACTTAATTAACAATTCATCACAATTCTGCTCATAATTTACTTCCACTTTCAGTTCTCTTCTGTGCTCCCTTTCCTTGTATCTGTGCTCTACACTGTACAGCTTTAGACATGTTAGTAGAAAGACTGGGCTCTGCCACTCAAATACTCTATCAGACCCAGACCTGTAGCCTTTACTCTTAAAATGAAAGAGCTGACTGAGTTAAAACCTAGCCCAGTACCTGGTTATTCTGTCGATTGGCCCCCAGCAGGAAGATGAGCATCCGGCGATAAGCGGCATGTTTCAGTAACAGCTGACATGGCCCATAGCCCTGAGAGAATACACCAAGACAGACACACACACACACACCGAGGTCATGTTCTCTGATCAAATGCATTGATGTAATTCAGCAAATCATATGTTTCTGTACAAGGGAACATTTCACCAAAACAGATCTCTCAACAGACAAAAATAAACTCATCATGGAAAGTTCACTCTCTCACCCTCTGGGCAAAATTGCTGAAAAGGCTGAAATACTGAGAGCAGTTTTTGCAGTTTTCTGGCACGTCTTTCTCTAGCAGAGAGAGGAGCATGTCCAGCAGACAGTCCAAGCCAGCATCCTGAAAATACAGAGCACTTTCCAGAGTCTTCTCCAGGATGGTGGCCACCACCACTCTCACCTCCCGCACACTGCATTCCAACAGACAGATTCTACAGGGGGAACGAGAGAGAGAGGGAGAGAGAGAAAACAGAGGCTTAATGGCTATGTCATCTAAGCTGAAGACTGAGATAAATGAAATGAATGCTATTAATGAAAATTAACGACTAGTTAGAGATGAGAGGTCTGCCATGTCCGTCATTACTGTAGTGCTATGATGCTTAAAAAGCTTGGCACTCATGAGCAAGTACTGTCATGTCAGATACAGCTCTTATGAAATGGATTAGTGGTCACTGCAGCGTGTGTGTGTGAGTGTGTGTGTGTGTGTGTGTGCGTGCTTGGGGTGGTGCTGGGTGATGCACATAGGATGATTCTGCATAAACTGTTACTACTTTATTTTAACCGTGATCTTTTTATCTGAAAGACGAAACAAGAAAATGACGCCACAAGTATGTGGAAAGTAACGACTCAGCCCATGTCAGCTAACACGACCACCAACAGAGCACTTTTTCCTGCAGTGGAAAACGGGTTCGGTAACTGTAGTTTTTGGATTGATAGGTGCTTTTTTTAGCAATAGTGTTCCTTGGCAGGCCACACGTCCCCAGAGAGAGAGGGTTTAAGGTGGATTGATCATCGGGGAACCAAGAGAGCACGGAGGACTCTTCTCGTAAAAGACTCCGGCACATTCCCTGGCCTTGACTGCGCTGTGGCGTGATATCAGGGCAGTCCAACCATCCGATACAAAGCAGCCAATCATGAAGTGGGGCAATACCACCCCCAACTGACTTGCCATACCTCCAAACACACACACACACACACACACACACACACACAACTGGCTCTAAATGTTTACATTCCATGGCCAGGGCCCACTTTCCGTGCACACAGAGCCAATCAGGTTACACTAAAGATGCCACACCCGCACCCCATACAGGTGCTAATGATTTTCCACTTAACGCCACGCTTGGCATGATCAAACAAACACGCGCACACACACACACACACACAGATGGGTGTTAATGATTTCCATCTCAACCCTTCTTACTGGCATTCTTGTTTCAAGGGTTGTGGGTCAAGAAAAAAAGGGGACCACTTCACATAGCTGGAGTTTCACTGGGGTGATTTAAGGCTTGTGTGTGAGTGTGTATATATGTATGTATGCATGTATGTGCGTATACATGCATGTAGGCATGTGTGCTGTGGTTTTTTGTGTGTTTCTGTGTTTGTGTGTGTGTGAGCTTACCAGGGGGTTGAGGTGGTGAACTAAGTCAGTTATGAAACTGAGGCCCAGATTGGTACCCCGATAGTTAATCAGACATTCCTTTCTAAAGTCAGCACTGGCTGAACACAGAACCACAGTAATAACATTAGTCACACTGGATTTTTTCTTAGTCAGGTAGTATTTGGCGATGACACACCACTGCTAATGCCACTTTACACAATACCAATGTGCTACGTATTCTGGATCACTTTTGCAGTCTTATGGTGGTCTGAATTAGGCCCTGGGAGAGATGTATGTTTGTCTCTCTCTTATTCACTGTGTGTGTGTGTTTGTGTGTACTCTCTGACTGTATCTCACTTACTTGATGATCTCTCGTCCCTCCGGAGCGACCAGGTACTGGACCATCCACTGACATGCCTCACTGCTCTTGGACAGCAATACCTCTACTGTAGCAATCCACTCCTCTGTGTCCACCCTGTGAGAGGGAGAGAGAGAGAGAGTAGTATGCATACTGCTTTAACTGATCTGATCCTGTCTTTATTTGGTCTGATGTGCATGTTGGGCTGTGTTGGTACCTGAGTTTTTTCTTGGTGTGCAGGTATGTATGAAAGAGGAAGTGGACAGACAGCTGAAGACTGCACTTAGCCATGGCCTGATAGTCTGAGTGCTTCAGCTTTGTCTGTGAATGTAAAACAAAACATCACTCAGTGAAAGTCAGAATATATACACATATTTTACTAGTCATTACTAAGCACAGAAACAGGGTCTAGTCAGCCAAGGTAAACTGTTATAAGGCACGCTATTAAAAACAGATAAATTAGACACAGAGGGTTTTTACCGCATTGACAGATGCCAGGGACAGGGTGAAGTTGAAATAATCACTGTTGTACACATCTCTGTTCTTCATAAACTTCAGATTCTCATCTCTCACCATCTATCAAACAGAGCAATGTCACTAGAGGCATCAACAACATACTGAGAGCTGAACCCATCAGCTAGGGATTCAGAACAAATCCTATCAGGTCCTCAAAACATCTGATGTTGAGATATGAATGTGTGAGTACTGGTAATGTACAGAAAAGGCCATAAGTTAGTGACTGATTCTGTATTACACAGTATGTAATACTCAGTATATGTGTGTGTGTGAGAGAGAGTGTGAGAGAGAGAGAGAGAGAGAGAGAGAAAGAGAGACAGAGAGAGAAAGAGAGAGTGAGAGAGAAAGAGAGAGAGAGAGAGAGAGAGAAAGAGAGAGAGAGAGAGAGAGAGAGAGAGAGAGAGAGAGAGAGAGAGAGAGAATAGGTGTTGTCGAAACTGCGGACCTGATAGATCCTGGTGGGCATCTTCTCCACAAAAAGGCCTTTCTTTTCCCCTTTCCTGACTAGCCGAGTCAGCAGAGTCAGACGGTCGTTAGTGGCTCTGGGGGGGCGTGGGGAAGACTGGGGGGAGATCTCAGGAGAAGAAGGAGCCGATCTAAGAGAGAGAGGGAGAGAGAGAGAGAGAGACAGAATGGGGGAGAGAGAGAACATCACATTTGTTGCACTACTGTTAAACTGGATAAAAGTCTGCTCTGACAATATCTCCCAAAGGATCATGGGGGAGTGTGTTGCTATGATGACATATGGCGTAACATACATAACAGGGGGGTTGTGCTGCTATGACAATAACCATTATCATGTGTCGGGGTAAGAGTGTTGCTATGGTGATATGTGAAGTAGTGTAGCAAGTGCATGGCTACACAGATGAGACAGCGCAGGGGAGAGCGGTGTTGCTCTGACAGGTACTCACAGGGAGAGATCCTCAGCCTCCTGTCTCATGATGCTGACTCTGCTCTTTTTCGGCAGAACGGGAGAGTTCTGGTCCGAGATGCGTTGGTAAAACAGCATGTAGGCATTCCAGTACCGCCGTCGCACGTCTGGGTATGGGTTAGCTGTGTATGACAAACAGCCGAACATCAGCTAGTGACTAGCCATAATAACAGGAGAAATAACACTACACAATCAGGTATCTTTTCCTAAAGTGTTCTGTTACATGGTTGTTAAGTGAATACCACATGACATCAGATGATGTTACACATGTTACAACATTGATGCTTTACAATGTGTAACAGCGACAGTGTTATAGTTAAGCTCTATTAACCATCGACAGTATGTAGGCATAGAGCAATAACAGAAATGCTAAGACAGCTTACACAAAAACTAATGTAAAGATCACGTGTGAAGGGGGAGAACCAAGATTTAAAATATCATTCATATGTCACTCTTCATTTACCACTCAATTCTGTGAATCAGAGAGGGACAGATGGGCAGGGAACAGAGAGAGAGGGGAAGAGAGAACTTACACTGGTCATAGACTTTTGGTCTGTACTCTCCACCAAAACACTCATACTCCAAGGTTTCATCGTTCATGTCAAACTCCTCCACAACGTTGTCATTAAACTTATACCAGCGACCTCGAGCACTGCCCCTGCAGCACAGGAAAGGAGAGGAGTGAGGAGAGGAGATTCACAGAGCAAAGGAAGGAGGTGAAGAGAGGAAAGAAGTTAAGAGAGGAGAGGAGAGGAGAGGAGAGGAGAGGGGCATTAAGGAGGAGAGTAAATGAGGAGAGGAGAGAAACCGTTTAGCCCAGTGTGGTCGTTCCTACATTCCCTGAATGCCTGCTCTGGTTTTAAGACCCCTCTTTGTGCCAGGCATCTGGGGCTAGTTTAGCCATTTAAGTGTTTCAGACCCACTCATAAAAACAGAAGCATATGCCCCCAACACAGATCAGTAATGAGAGCTGTGTAGACAGGCCAGACTCAACCCCCAGCAGAGGACAGATCCATACCTCACACATTCACCGTACACTACATAATAAAGAACAGCATTGTGAGCTAAATATAGACTTCCCTGTGGTATAGTATTGCCAACGCTGTATTATTTTAAGCACATAAGCCGCTTGTGGTCATTAAAAAGCAGTTCCTTGCGAAACATATTTACAGATATCTATTCATAGCAACATCCACACACACACCAGTTTGAAATATTTGATAATGATTGACGCACACAAACAGAAACACAATCTCACCGTCTGTCTTTAATGAAGGAGTAGTAATGCCCAGCGTGTGCTTGTCCACTGTGAACCACTACTCCCACCAGCTCATAGTTCTCAGAGATGGTGACTTTTTTACGGGGTGACCCTCCTGACCCGGCCTCACCCCCCCGGCCATTCTCTCCATGGTCCGCACTCGAGTCCTGTCGAGCCATCCCAGACACTGTGTACGGCTCCATGTTCAACACCCAGGGGAACTTGAGATAGAGACAGACAGAGTGAGAGAGAGAAAGAGAGAGAGAGAGAGAGAGAGAAGGGGAAGAAAAGAGATATTTCCTCTAATTATGATGAGGATTATTTAGAGCCAATGCTAAAGACTATATACAGAAGTACTGATGATGAACCCAGAATGGTCAAAACATTAGATGTATATTTTGATTAAACAAAGTAAGGAGGTTTTGAGGGACGGTGAGAAAATGCTCTCACCCTTATCTGTTCGTCATATTTGATGGATCGTCCGCTTTCCCAGTCAAAGCCGAAACGCATGAGGTGGATGACCAGAACACTAGGCAGAGACTTGATACAGGTACGTTTCACTGTCGTCCTCTGCAAAACAGAACAACACATCATTTACAGATACACATACACACAGTCACCTCCTCAACAGGACACAATACAACACATACACACAGGCACCTCCTCAACAGGACACAATACAACACATACACACAGGCACCTCCTCAACAGGACACAATACAACACATACACACAGGCACCTCCTCAACAGGACACAATACAACACATACACACAGTCACCTCCTCAACAGGACACAATACAACACATACACACAGTCACCTCCTCAACAGGACACAATACAACACATACACACAGTCACCTCCTCAACAGGACACAATACAACACATACACACAGTCACCTCCTCAACAGGACACAATACAACACATACACACAGGCACGTTTACTGTCGTTCTGTGTGTGACAATAACAAAACATCATTAACACACAGACATACACGGTCGGCTTCTCAACAGAAAAGAATATAAATGTCAGTAACACACGTGCACACACACACACAACATGCTGGTTTGTATACTCAGCTGATGTATAAAAATATTAGTTCACATGCGTACCTTCTCCTTGCATTTCTCACAGTAGTAGGCATTGCTCCCTTCCAGCACCTCTCCTCTGACAAACTGATCCAGAGAGATCTCTAGACTCTGACAGGATGTCACGCCAAGATTCAGAGCCATAAATGTCTCCTCTCGTTCATACCTGTCACACACACACACATTACCCTCTACATGACAGAATACTAAAACATCATTAAAGCACAAAGGTACACTTCACTGTTGTCCTCCTAAGGAGAGAACAGGAGAGACAAAACATTATTGTAACACACACACACACACACAGTCACCTCCTCTATGAACACACAGTTCTGCAGGGGACAATCAAATATAGTTATACGTTTAGTATAGTCAGTATCCTTAAATGAATAAACAGTTTAAAAAATAACTGACCTGTGTGGGCAGTCTTTGCAGATTTTCTGGTCGGAGAAAATGCCCTGGAAGGTGTTCTTGAAGATCTGCTCTCGGCCAATTTTCTGAGAAGGGCACAGAGGAGACATGCGGCATTTAGCTATTCTAAAGATGCTGACATCTACATTAACACACTGTCTGATGGATCGGTCCAAAAACTCCTCAAAAACAGTTTCCCATTATACCCATGCTAGTGATGGGGGTGCGATTTATGAACAATCATAAGGTATACATAAAAGTGTTGTGAGGCTATTATAAAATATGTCTGACTGGTTTATGTCAGTTTATGACAGCAAAACTGAATCTGTTTAAAAACCTAGCACTCTGTGGTCTGATATGAATATATCTGTTATGAGCTTGTAGAGTGATGCAGTCGAGTTGTGGGTTTTAGCTGCCATACTCTATAAGGACTGTATGAGAGGCCTGATTCAGTTTTCTGATGAGGTTTACTGATGAGTCTTGTGACATGTAGATTTAAGCCAAGTCAGTCAGTAATGCGAGGGATACCTTTAAATGTTCGTCTAACTGGTCGACCAGGCTGGTGAAGAACTCATAGGCGTCCTGCTGCTCCCGAACATACAGCTCTTTATTCCACATCTTAAAAATCTACACAGAAAGCAAACGCATTACACCATCTCCATTACTGACAAACATGCATAACAACTCTCTCCTGCACAGACATAAGACACATTACAGACTTAGCAGCTCTCCCCAATCCCAAGTAACCACCGGTTACAGAGAAGGCCAAAGAAACCTTCAGTCTTTGAAACTTGCTTTTAGCAGCATTAAAATGGTCAGAATGTTTCACCACATAACGCTTTGGTATCTGAGAGCAGATAAGTCTATACAGGAGCTCTGCCCACCTTCCAGAAGTTCTCAGGGACGTAATACTGCAGCTTGCTCTCCATCAGGTGCCCAAACAGAGACTGGACCTGACAGAAAACACTCTCCTCTGGGTTCTCCGCGTCGTCCTCTATGGACAAGATGGCCTGTGAGGGACACGAACATCAGACAACCTCAGTCAGTGATTTTACAGCAGGGGAAAGGTGCTTTGTCGAGGTTTCTGTCTCTCTGTTCTGGAAAGTTAAAAACCTATGAGTGGCTGTCTCCCCCTGCTGGCGCTGTTTGTATCCTGCGTTTGCTTTGAAATCTGACTGCTGATGGGGACTACATTCTCTTTTCTTCTGAATATTAGAAAAGTACACACTCTACTGGCTAATTTGTAGTTAAAAGTAAGGATGTTCAGAGATGTCCAGTGCGCAAGTTTTCTTCCACATTAAAACATTTGGTCATTTCTGTGATAATTTCATGTCTTTACTAAAAGGGTTCTTCGGTGAACATCCATGGACAAAGCTGTATGTGCTACAGGTCCAGTCCATGGTTTTTACACCCAGAGTAGATGTGGAGTGAAATAAATAAAGGAGTGAAATAAATAAGGTGAAGCTGTAAGAGATTTATTTTTATGTCTATGGTAGAGATCAAGGCAGTCATACCTCAGGCAGGCCTGGGTGCATGTACAGTTGTTGAAACACTGCATTCATATAGCAGGTCGCCCCACCATTCTTCAGCCCCACAAAACCAGACACTGAGCGACTATCAACAGGGGGCAGGTACTGGGGAAACAAACAACAGACACAGATACACAAAGTCAGATAGACACAGAAACACATACCATCATCATGACATAAAACTGATCTCACAATTTGGGAGTGCTCCATGAAAGAAAGAAAGAAAGACAGACAGACAGAGAGAAAGAAAAGCAGAGAGAGCCAACTCACATCAAACTCTTTGCTGAGGGAGGGGTCTGGCTGGTGATGCATGGACAGCAGTTCTCTGGTGATGAGCTGCAGGTTGGTGAGGGAGCTATCCGCCAGCATCACCAACACCTCGTATGCTGCCAACCGACTACTGACCGTGCTACACCTGGGACACAGAGCAACACACCAACAGCTCTGAGACAGCAGAAGGCACTGCAGTATTACAGAGGGCCGGAGTAAGTGGCGACTGGTCGTGTGTGTGTGTCTGAGAGTGAGTGTCTGTGAGTGCACGTGAGAAAGTGTGTGTAAATATGCTGATTTTGACAGGAGGTGCTGGAGGGGTGTGTCTATGCATGTGATTGTGCGTGGTTATAAGTGTATTTTTGGGTAGGTCATTAATGACAGTCCCAGTACTGGTATTTTGGGTGAGTCATGAATCAGAGCTGTAGGGTGGAGGTGCTGTACATCTGGATGGGCGTGTCTCCCCGTGTGAGTTTGTGTGTGTGTATATGTGTGTATGTTCTTGGTTTAGGTGGATGTCATTCATGAGACCTGTAAGACTGGAGGGGTGATTGTGTGTGTGTGTGTGTGTTCTTACTTTGGGTGAAAGTCATTACTGAGCACTGTAGTACTGTGTGTGTGAGTGTGTGTGTGTGTGTGTTCTTACTTTGGGTGAAAGTCATTACTGAGCGCTGTAGTGCTGTGTGTGTGTGTGTGTGTGTGTTCTTACTTTGGGTGAAAGTCATTACTGAGCGCTGTAGTACTGTGTGTGTGAGTGTGTGTGTTCTTACTTTGGGTGAAAGTCATTACTGAGCGCTGTAGTACTGTGTGTGTGAGTGTGTGTGTGTGTGTGTGTGTGTTCTTACTTTGGGTGAAAGTCATTACTGAGCGCTGTAGTACTGTGTGTGTGAGTGTGTGTGTGTGTGTGTGTGTGTTCTTACTTTGGGTGAAAGTCATTACTGAGCGCTGTAGTGCTGTGTGTGTGAGTGTGTGTGTGTGTGTGTGTTCTTACTTTGGGTGAAAGTCATTACTGAGCGCTGTAGTGCTGTGTGTGTGTGTGTGTGTGTGTTCTTACTTTGGGTGAGAGTCATTACTGAGCGCTGTAGTACTGTGTGTGTGAGTGTGTGTGTGTGTGTTCTTACTTTGGGTGAAAGTCATTACTGAGCGCTGTAGTACTCTGTGTGTGTGTGTGTGTGTGTGTGTGTGAGTGTGTGTGTGTGTTCTTACTTTAGGTGAAAGTCATTACTGAGCGCTGTAGTACTGTGTGTGTGTGTGTGTGTGTGTGTGTGTGTGTGTGTGTGTTCTTACTTTGGGTGAAAGTCATTACTGAGCGCTGTAGTACTGTGTGTGTGAGTGTGTGTGTGTGTGTGTGTTCTTACTTTGGGTGAAAGTCATTACTGAGCGCTGTAGTACTGTGTGTATGTTCTTACTTTGGGTGAAAGTCATTACTGAGCGCTGTAGTACTGTGTGTGTGTGTGTGTGTGTGTGTGAGTGTGTGTGTGTGTGTGTGTGTGTTCTTACTTTGGGTGAAAGTCATTACTGAGCGCTGTAGTACTGTGTGTGTGTGTGTGTGTGTGTGTGAGTGTGTGTGTGTGTGTGTGTGTGTGTGTGTTCTTACTTTGGGTGAAAGTCATTACTGAGCGCTGTAGTACTCTGTGTGTGTGTGTGTGTGTGTGTGTGTGTGAGTGTGTGTGTGAGTGTGTGTTCTTACTTTGGGTGAAAGTCATTACTGAGCGCTGTAGTACTCTGTGTGTGTGTGTGAGTGTGTGTGTGAGTGTGTGTGTGTGTGTGTGTGTTCTTACTTTGGGTGAAAGTCATTACTGAGCGCTGTAGTACTCTGTGTGTGTGTGTGTGAGTGTGTGAGTGTGTGTGTGGTCTTACTTTGGGTGAAAGTCATTACTGAGCGCTGTAGTGCTAGAGGGGTTGTTGCTGTTGAGGATGATGCGTGACGCTCGAAACAGGAAGTCATCCAGGAGCTGCTGTATCAGGGAAGAGCCTGAATATAAAAATAACAGTTCCCCTCAAATAAACCCTCAAAAGTGACATTTCTGAACACATCATTTCTGCATCATGACTGATACAAAATCATAAGATTATACTGTCAGAAAATCATTAACCGTGTCTCTTTCTTGCAATGTTCAAACTTCAGAGACAAGGAACTGTCTGACACTCCTCTCAAGAGACTCCACAAAAAGAGACAGATGCTTAACCCCAGGAGACCTCTGTGTGTGTGTGTGTGTGTGTCTATGTGTGGTCTCAGGGGGTAAAAACATCCAAGAGGATGCCAGGGGGATTGTGCAGCTCATGCAGAATTCATTAAGCTTTGCTGTTTCCTGATTATCCATTTCCTTCTCTGCTCCTCTGGGTCTTCTCCATGACTACAGTACACTGCTCTGCCCCCTGTTTACTTTAATGCTAAAGAAATCACCAAAAAGAACAAAAGCCATGAAACCGAAATGAGCCAACTTAATAAGACACAAAGAAAAGCTGCCAAAAGCTGATGCCATGTGACATTAAAGAAGAGTGTCATATCTGTAGTTCTATACAATTTCAGCTTTAAGAGGTGCACATATGTCTCTCTGTGATATGTTTCAGCATCTGTCTTTGTGTGTGTAAGCGTTGTCTCTGTGCGTTTGTGTGTGATGGAGGTCCATTGTGTGTGTGTGTGTGTGTGTGTCTGTGTTTGTGCGCGTGTGCATGTCTCACCAAGCTGCTCCTTCTCGTTGCCACAGAGGGAGAGCAGGGTCTTTATGAGACGCAGATGGCCTGCCTGCAGGATGTTGTCGGCCTCGCTGGTCTCCAGCTCGTTGGTCCAGGTGGGCTCAAAATTATCCAGCCAGCTGATCTCATCTTCCAGCATCGCCGCTGGACTGACCTGCAGCTGGTCCATCTCAGATGCTGTGGAGAGAGAAAGAGGGATGCAGAGAGTGAGTGTCTTACAAAACCATTAGAATGAATCAATGAATCAACAAATGACTGAATGAATGAACGGATAAATGACTAAACATATACAGTGATTAGTCTTCAAGCAGAAAGACTTAGTATAACTAAATCCTGAGCCCTAAGTGAAGGAAAACATATGGGTAGAACTAACACTACATTACTGATTTTACATTTTGTTCCTTCAAGATAATCAAGTTGTTTTGCAGCTCCTCTCCCATGTGTTTACTCAAAAAAACAAAAAAAAAAAACAAAAAAAAAAAACAAAAAAGAGTGGAGAAAAAAAGACATCTTGACAATTGGTAGCTAAAAATAAACCTACAGCGATGGCAGACACAAGCACTGTGAACGGACAAAAGTTAATGCTGTGAACTTACTGGTCAGATCATCGAGCAGTTGGCACCGTAGGTCAAAGTACTCTGTACACTGAGACAGCAACCTAGAAAAGACCAAGAACGTTTTTTTTGTAATATCCTAAATATAACCACAGTATGTCCACGGAGCACACCTGATCAGTCTGAGGCACCGAGTTGGGCGACGGGATGGAGGGACGGGCTTGCATGGCAGTGGGCCATACGGATTGGCATTCTCACCTCTGATTCACCCCTCTCATGATGCTGGTGGGAGACCACAGCGGGAGCTGAGCAGTCAGAATCACTTTCAGTAGAAAGTGGTTTGGCTTTTGTAGATCTGGGTATGCAGACGTGTCTGACTGACTCAGGGTGTACAGTTGATCACAGGCCACACGACGAATCTGAAAAGCAAACAGAGGGGGAGAGAGAGAGAGAGAGAAAGAGAGCGAGAGAGAGAGAAGGGATAAAGCTAAAGTTTCATAAACACGACAGAAGAAAAGGCAAATCCAGTTACAGGCAGGAGAGCACTAACCTCTGCACTTGGTGAGCCCAGCAGAATGTCAATTATGAAGTCACTCACACACGGCAGGTTATAGAACGAGGCTGGAGGGAGAGGAAAAAATTGTTAACCGTGTCTCTTTCTTACACAATTATCAGACTGAGCTATGGAGGTGGAGTTTGTTTTAACATGTATGTGGCCATATGTATCTGTGAGACAGAGATAGATAGATAGAGAGAGAGAGAGAGAGAGAGAGAGAGAGTGGTCTTATAGACTTGCTGGCAAATGTAGATGAAGACGAAGAGCTCAAAGAAAAAGGTTGTTTTCTGAGTAACAGGAAGCGTGAGTGATGTATGTGTGTATGTGCTTGTGTTCTCACAGAGCTGTTGGCAGCGGAGCTGCAGGCAGGTGACCAGCAGAGAGAGGGCTTCCCGTGCGATGATGGTGTCTTTGATCGACACACACTGTTGTTTGACACAGATGCCAGCCTGCAGTGTAGTTGCCTCCCCCTCACTGCTGGAGCTACAGTTACTGCCTATGACACACAGAGGGCGCCACGTAATTAAAAACACACAACACATTTGAGCACTGACTCAAAATCAGGAGTGACTTGAACATGGTCTCTTTCATAGTGTATCTACCACAAACTATGGAAAAAATACTTCCAGGGTCTGGTGATGTCTAACACCAATTCACGAAAATGGTGTTTAATTTTTTGCATGGCTTGATGAAACTGGTTTTCAGAAATGGTTCAGACACATTGACTTTGTATGTATAGAGGCTAAATGTATACACACTTGCAAGGAAAAAAATCAGTTGTAATGTGTATGTGGGTGTGCAAGTGCCTGTATCTCACCTGTACTGCTGACCCTGCTGCGAACCCCCAGAGGTAGGAGGGAACTAGTGCTCTCTCTGATTGGCTGGCTGCTTCCCACCAGGTCCAATCGACCAGCAGCTGCGGCCCATGTGAGGCGCATGAAACAGGCCACCGTGGAGGTAAAGTCATTCACCTCCATGGTCTGTCATTGCAGCCAAACCACAGTGACAAGAGACAAGTAAGAATGAGAAGTAAGCAAATCAACACAAGTAATCCCAGAATAACCACCCTACATGATACAGTGTCAAGCTGGCCCAGACAGACAACAGATCTGATAGTTATGTCTTTTCTCTGTGCCGGAACAGAAGATTTGGTGATAAGAGCAGATCAGAGTCAGTTTATTTGGCTAACAGATACAGTGAGTACAGTGAATGAGATTTCAACTCAGCCCTGAAACCCTGGCCACAGAAGCCTGCTCTCCCATGCAAATCCACACACCTGTATAGCCACCCTGGCTGCTGGAATGATCTCCTCCACTCTGATAGAGGAACGGTCAGACACAGACATTTGCCTGTATGAGGATTTTTCCGGTGTCCCACACAGGGAGAGCTGGCGGCCGCTCTGTCGCCCTGCATTGCGAAAGGGCCGAGAGGACAGCGTGTCCAGACCCTCCTTACACAGTTCTTCATCCAGAACACTGGGCATGGTCTGACCTACCAGCAGGAACCTGCAGGGGGAGTTAGGGACAGAGGAGACAATGATCTTTCTCATTTATTTATTCACACCTTCATAAGCACTGGTTTGACGCCACTGAGCTAAAAGAAATCTAATCTACAGGAAGCAGAAAGACACACCTGGCCAGTTGTAGGCAAATAGAATACACTCCCTGTCTGGTCTCATAGTCCACCTCAGAGGGTATGGAGTCTCTTTGCATTACATTAACTACCAGACTGTGGGGGAAAGCACAAATACAAAAACACACAGCATGAGGACTGACAGTAATTAATGTGAAAGCGAATGTTACTCAGGTCAGCTCAGGTCAGAGTAATGTCAAAGCATTAATAGGTAAAATATAGATGACATCTGATGTTGTCACCTGAGGCCTCCTGCCTTGAGGAAATTTTCACAGAAAGACTTAACGCTGGTCTTAGCCATCTCGTCATCTGTTGTGGGCATCAGCTTAGAACTCAACACCTATGAGCAACACAGAAAGCAGGCAGTGTGTGGGTGTGTGTGTTTTTGTGTACGAGAGAAAGAGAGAGGGAGAGATGGTGAGTTCAGACAGAGCAGGGATTGAGTGACACCCTGTGTGTTTGGGATCTAAGGGAGCTTTATCTCTGACAGTACCACAGAGACTTATGGAGGGGTTAGATGGACCACATACTATACTGGTGTGTGTATGTGTGTTTGTGTGTACCTCTAGATTGTAGAGCACTCTGAAGGTGGACATGCCCGGAGCAGAAGAACGGAACAGAGATTCCAGGATGGATGCTGCACTCTGCTGATGTTGTTGCTTACTGGACAGAGATGGAGATTTAGACGCCTGTGAACCTGAACCCAATGTGAAGAGAGTTTTCTAAAGAGAGAAAGAGACAGAGAGAAAAAGAGAAAGAGGGGGGATTTTTCATTCAACCACATCTGGTCAAAATCAAGGTTTCATCTGAAATCTAAACGATGTGATGTGGGTTGAAGTAAGAGCTGCTCAGGTGATACGTGTTGAGGTCAGAGCTGATGTGTGATGTTTGAGTAAAGACACAGTGGTCTGATAGGTTACCTGATGACTCCAAACACTGGACTCTTTTGGCACAAAGTTATCAAGGGCGTCCTGCACCTCCGGATCTGTCGGAATGAGTAGCAAGAGCTTCCGTACGCGCAGAGTTATCCTGAAAAGCACACAGGCTCTCCTTTAGAATACAAATACATGCTCATTTTAAATACATCGCGAAATGACAGGGTCCCACTAACGCTGCTACAAAGACACCCACGAGAGGCAAAGTGAAAATGTCTCACCTGGGCTCCTCCAGGTTGGCAAGCTGATAGAGCATCTCAAACACGTTGCACACCAACGCCATGACAACGCCAGGCAGCGACTTCTCCTGAAACACACACACACACACACAAATAGGTGTGAGTTCAAAAAGATACACACGCAAAAGTAAATGTGTACCCAAATCAGCCCCATAAGAAAGATTTCCTGCATTTGAATGTATCTCTGTTGGACAAATGCATTTTGTTTATGCTCAGTACCTGCTCCGGTGTGTGTGTGTGGTCCTGTGTGTATGCTGCGCTGCCAACCTGCTCTTTGCAATGCGTGTGTGTAGGAACTGAACGTGTTTCAGTCTGTGTCCTGAGCTGAGTGTATCACGGCTGACTGGTGCTGTGTGTGTGTGTGTACCTGCTCTAGTGCATAGGCAGAGTTGAACACTCCACTGCTGCTAGAGCTGGCAGAGGCCGAGCTGTCTGCAGAGCTGCCAGACGGGGTGCCGGTCCCTGAGCTCTTCACCGTCAGACTCTGCTCATCAGAGAAACCCAGCTGGTTCAACAGCTTCTGATCGCGATTCATTGTCAGCTGGACACCATAGGCACACGCACAGACACACAGAGAGAGAGAGAGAAAGGTCAACTCCACAGTTCATCAGGGGCGTAGAGAACTACTACAGTTTTCATTAAGATGATCAATAAAACGCTGGAGTCCACCTCAGGATATCACCTTTAAACAGTGGTTACATTGTTTTCTAAACACTCTCTGCCTCGGATTGTGTCCTGCCTGAACCACTCATCTAAACCACGGACCTTAAAGAGTCACAGAATGGATTTCATATGGAGTAGGACTTACTGGTGATGCTTAGCTTCTTTCTTTTTTGATTCATTTATTAAACGCAAAATATAAACAGGTTTATTTTTTTTTTGATAGGGGGATTCCAAGGTATTGAAAGGTGTTGGTGGTGATGGCTTGTGTGTGGGTTCAGTCTTTGCAAATTGAATCTCAAATAGTTAAGTTTAATTATGTTGTGCTCCAAATAAATACTTCTTCAAAAAACAACATAACATGACCACCCAAAAAAAAACTGTGTAGCCAAAAAAGAAATCATAATAAACAAAAGCAAAGCAGAGGTCAAAATTCAACATAACAAAAAGGGGAAACTGTAACAGGCTAAGGCAAACTGATTCACACACTGCACCCTAGCATGGAAGAGAAGGACTGGATCTGAACACGTCTTTGTAGACCTGATCCTTCCCTGGTGTTTGAATGCAACAGAGCATTCTGAATGGTCCTGATCACCACACACTCACTGGGCAGTGTGTGAGTCACTAAAGTGTGTCAGTGAGTGTTTATTCTCACCATGCTGTCATTGGCAAATATCTGGACATTGTCCACTGGACAGCTAAGCTGCTCTGCAATCTTCCATCTGATACTCCCAATGGTCTCATTACTGTGAGCCTGGAAAACATGTACAAACACACACAGAATTAAGTGTGCATCTGTAAACATACACTACATTGCTGAGTCATATAAGGTAACTATAGCAGTAAAATATGTTAAATCAATTTAAGTCAACACTGTGTTTATCTGTGTCACAGTGTGTTTACTGAAGCATTGGGTATTTCCTTTTACAGCTGTAAGATTGAATGTGTATGTGAGCGAGTGAGAGAGAGAGTACCTCCAGGGTGAAAGTGTCTTTGGTTGATTCGTAGGTGATGTGCAGGGTAACAGGGTGGCCGTTAAAAGAGGCTCCGTGAGGTAGAATTGTGCGAGGTACAGAGTATAGATCCTGAGAGAAACAAAGAGACAGAGAGAATCGATATTACACAGGCATCTTATGTCAGATTCTTTGACAAACACTCATTAACTGTTCCTCCTGCAACATCTCCACATTAGGGGGGGAGGGTTCAGATTCAGGCTATTGGCAAATATCTCCCTCATGTACACAGATCCACACAGGTATCAGATGACCCTCGATATCCGGGGACGATTACTGGAGAGAAAAGCCAATCTAGTAAGGGCTCATATGACAGAGTCATCTAAATGAAAAGCTCATAACAGTCAGAGTCAAACTTCATATCAGCACATGCAATTATCAGCAGGCTGTGTGAGCCCTCCTCTCCCCAGCCATTATGGGAAAGATAAACATGACAATAAACTAACAGCAACGTCAGCCTCATACTGACACAGGTTTAAGTCTGATGTGAATACGATGCTACTGCTAACTCAGTTTGGAACACTACTGAGCTGTATCCAGTATGCTTCAGCGCCAGCTAAATCAGACAGCTCCATTAGCCTGATATATTAAACCAGAGAGGCCAAAGGCCCTGTCATCATGACAGACTGGGCATATGCCTTTAAGGCAAGCAGGTCAGGGACTGTCAACTCACCTCTATCGTGATAACGTATCTCTCAGCCAATAAGAGTAATCTCTCAATGATTACCAGCTTGGTTGACCTGTGGTGATGAACAAAGACATGAAAAGGTTACTCCATCAAACAATGATTGACAGATACTGTGATAGGTTTAACAGACGAAAAACCAAGCAAACGGCACAACCTAAAACTGTTATCTCTGCAACTGAGACCAGTCTGCATGACCCTAATACCTGGATGGAGATTGTACAGAGGTGGCAACTGTTGGCATGGCAGTGGCTGTCAGCATCTTGGTTGCCCGGGTAACAGCATGTGTCAGGGTTGGACCGCCCAGAGCAGAACTAGCAGCCTATGAATGGAAGCAAAGGAATGAACTCAACATGACAGAGTGAGTAGAACACACCCCTCAGTTAAACATTTTAATTTGAAAATGGGGGAGATACTTGCCTCTAACCGCTTATAACAATCAGCAATGAATTTCTTATGTAAGGACACTGAATCCTGAGAAAGGAAGCACAGACATTCATAATCACATTACCAATAGTAACTGTATATTAATATGTGCATGTATTTGTATTTGTGCGTGTGTGTGTGATTGAGTGTGTGTGCGTGCACGTTAATGCATACAAACCTTCTTCATTTTGGGGTTGAGGTTAATATAGCTGTACGTGATTATGAGCTGGATGGCCTCATTGGCGATTTCCTCATCTGGAGACTCCATAGCGATTCTCCAGATAAAGTCCATCCCAGTCAAGTCCAGACGCTCTACACACTATGGGGAGAGAGAGAAAGAGAGAGAATCTGAATCAGTAAACAGAGAGGAGATTGAGGAGCACTGTGAATAAGGAGAGAGAAGAGTGAAAATGAGCAGAGACAGAGACAGTGTGACTCTCTTACCAGCTGAGTTCCCTGCCGTTTGAGACGATGGTCACAAAGATTCACATTCTCGAAGAAGGTCTTAAAAAGATTAAACCCTGAAGAAAGACATTTGGAAAGCATCACACTCATATCCTCGTATAAAGCATCTCGGTGAACACACTAACAATGAGAGTTGGGTCTGAGTTTGTGCAACATGCAGTTGTGACAGTGGAGTTATGAGAGTAACTTTTACAGTGACTCCTTCAGAGAAACATCTCACAAATTCAATATGTGGGCCACCTTTCTATTTTTTTTTTTCATTCTTTGTTTTACTATGTGTCTGCATTCTGTGGGAGGTTGTGTGGTTTATTTTGTTCAGGTAATCACTGGGGGACAAAAAAAAAAAAAAAAAAAAAAACGTGAAAGGGTTTGTGAGATTGTTATCTCACCGTTCATTGTAATCTCATAAGGCTCAAGTTTGAGGATTTTCTCTTTGAAGAGCTGCTGTTGAACGTCACTCTCCAAATCATGCTGTCCTTTAGTGAACCATTCAAAGCACATCTACAGAAAGAGAAAGAAAGTTAGAGAGTAGGACATCGTGAAGGATACTTACTCTTAAGTCACATTTAGACATGCTGTACGTTTTTAAATACATATGTGGTAAATGAAATGTAGTCACTGGTAAGACGTGATGTCAACGTACCTCCCGGTCGAGCTCACACACATCCATACCAGATACTAGACATTCCCAGATCTCTTTAGCTCGATTCCATACTAAATAGAGAGTAGCCTCTTGCAGGAAAAATGCCAAGAATTTCAGATGAGCTTCCAGGTACTGCAGAGAGAGAGAGAGAGAGAGAGAGAGAGAGAGAGAGAGAGAGAGAGAGAGAGAGAGAGAGAGAGCGAGAATGAGAGAGAGAGCGAAAGATCAGAAGACACTGTTTTGTCACTAGCATTGGCCTCCCCAGCTCCTGTTCTGCTTTTCCTTCCACATAGGTCATGTTTTGAAGTTCTCTGTTCACTGTTTTTACTGTCTGTATATTCTCTTGCTTAAAAACACACAAAGTTCAAATGAGGAGTATGAAGTGCTGCTGTCTCTTTAGACCAGCATTATAAAGCAGCAAAGGGCAGTACCTCCTGGTAGGAGTAGCGCCCATCTACCAGCGTGGACCCTGAGAGGCCGCCCGTGCCTGCCACTGACACAGCCAATCGATGACAGGACACCAGAGAGCTTGTGATGAGTTTCACTATCTCAAAGTTTTTCTTCAAGTCCTGGATTATGCTCTGAGAGGGGGAAAAAAAAAAAAATCACACATTCATTTAACTTTCAGTACACAAGTTAGCACACAACATCACACACATTCATCTAACTTTCAGTACACAACAGCACACAAACTACATCTAATGTGTGGCAGTAACGAAAATAACATCCAGTGAATGAGTATGTATTGTGAGAAAAACTGCAGTTTCTAGTCTTTAATATAAAGTTAACAGGAGTGTTTCGTGTCTGCAATATGTTCTAATGCTAGGAGAACAGACAAAAACCCAGTGATCACAGTCCAAGCATTTTACTATCATGTTATGTCAGTGCAGGATTAATACAGGCAGACATATTTGCAAGCGCAGACACTGTGTGTGTGTGTGTGTGTGTGTGTGTTTACCTTATCCTGTTTCTGGTAGGTCTGCTTGATGAAGGAGCGGGTGATTTCATGCAGCTGCCGTAAGGCTGGGACGACCCATACCGTTTGCGGGTTACTCTGCTGGGAGGACTAACACACGCGCGCATGCACACACACACACACACACACACACACACACACACGCACGCACACACACACGCACGCACACACACACGCACGCACACACACACGCACGCACACACACACAAATGAAAATCACATCCAAAAGCATCTTCATCTCATGAGACAAAAAACCTTATATCCCAGTGCACAAACACACACAAGAAAAACTCTGAAGGCCT
This sequence comes from Chanos chanos, assembly GCF_902362185.1. Taxonomy (NCBI): domain Eukaryota; kingdom Metazoa; phylum Chordata; class Actinopteri; order Gonorynchiformes; family Chanidae; genus Chanos; species Chanos chanos. The sequence goes on from NC_044498.1 coordinate 2,218,776, forward strand.
CTCATGTCACTTTTATTGAAAACATTTGATTGTGAAATATTTCTGAATAATCATAAACCATAATTAGCCCTTCAAATGTAATTGTGTGTGCTTGCAATCACCACCCAACCAAATGTATGAAAATCTCTGATTTCCAAAAGCAGTTCTGTTGAAAAATAAAGGTCTAGCATAAGAGCTCATACATCAAGCGTTTACCCTATCAATGATCATAGGATCCATACTAACTACTAGTCACTTCTGGAATCAAAAATATTCATTCATGTGAACAGAAGGTCCCCACTTGATCAACAGTACCGCAATCATTCACTCTCCGTTCACATCACCGGTGCAGCCCTTGTCAGGGCTGTGGCAGCCCAACAGCTATGAGATTGGAGGTAGGTTTTTGATTGATCGACTGAAGGGGAGGGGCTAAGCCCAGTGTATCTCTTACTTTGACCAATGAGCTTGGTTTCTTCTTGCCCCAGGTGCCAGTAAGAAAAGAGACCTGTGTCTCGGTGGAAGACTTTGACTCCTCCTGTACATGTATCTGAAGACATAAACTGCAGTTGCATTCAGTTGTTTCCAGGAGTGTGTTTTGTGTACAGAGGCTCTGAGTGAGCTGCACTCAGCACCAGGGAGTAAAGGCAAAAGCGTAGAGAGCGAGGGAGAAATAAGTGTGTGCGGGTTAGCAGTTGGCAAGCTGAGGGTAGTATGGCCTAAACTCTGTCCGTCTGACATCTGAGAGAGAACACCGCTTCCCAACACCCAGAATAACTGTCAGGAGATCTCTCTATGCACTGGGGAAGTCAAGAGTCTGAGATCCGAGGTTTAATTTTGGAATTTTCCATAAACATTGAGAGGACAAGAGAGACATGGTAGGTGGAGAAACAGACAGATAGATAGCTAATGAAAAGAAGTTAAAGAGCGCTTAAAAAGTTGTTGCTATGTATACTAGGAGCAAGCCAGCAATAAAGAGAGTGACTTCAAAAAAAGAGTGTACTTGATCACTGACTTTCAAAGTCTGTGCGATGTCACTAGGGTTAATAATTAATTTAATGCATATTTATACCTAGATAAATTCTAGGGAACACTTTTTCTGATAGCTGAGTAGCAATGTAGCAAATGTTAAGGTTTTCTTCTACTGTGAATTTCCAGAGTACGGAAATTGAGATCAGAGGTACCAACATCAGATTCTAGATTTTCTGCTGGTCTCCTGATAAACCATCATACGCTGGTGCTAATGAATGCAGTCTATACTTAAGGTTTAGTACTGATACTATTCTCAGATCTGCTGATGAAATTTTGATCTATTTGACTGAAGCTATGTAGACCAATACTGAGTGTTGTATCTCACCTTCTTGATGTCCTCTATGCATTTGATGATGTAGTTCTTCTTGACTGTCTCTTTCACTGCGTAGGCATCACTCAAGATGGTGAGGTGTTCCTCCAGAGCCTGCTGGACCAAGGTAGTGGGTAATGTGGGGAGATGGGCTAACTCCCACAACACCTCCAATACCTACACACACACACACACACACACACACACACAGATATACAATCAGGCACAGAATTTAAGCGAATAAGTCCTGGGTATCATCCAAGAGATGAAATCTTAGGTCCTGCTTGTGGTCTAACAGCTTTACAAACAGTTAGACTTTTGAATATCCATACCTTTCCCATTGTTGCCTCTGAGCGAGCTTCTCTGCCAATCCTCCCAATAAGACTCAGCAGTTTCTGTCTTACACGATCACTCTCCACCTCCCAACTCTGCAAACATACAACACAGAGAAAAGACAATTACAACACAAAGATGATGAGAGAGCACAGCTATAACACAGTCATGTTTATAGCGCACAGAGAAAAACACTAGTTTCCTTACAGGAAACATAAATAAATAAATAACATTAGAGGAGGTGAGAAAATGAATCAGCCCACCTCTAGGTCTTACCTTCTGTATGAGCACAAAGAGGTGACTGAGCTGCTCAAAGTTAAACTTGACAGCCGCAGCAGCAATGATGGTGTGAATATTTTCTATCACAGTGGAGGACTGACCGGACTGAGCCAGAAAACAAACAGCATGACAGACTGGTAAACACAACTGCAAACAAAACCTGTCAAACCTGGCTAAAGATTACAATCAGTGGGTGACAATACCCACCTAAATATATTCATAATTTAAATACCCTCACAGAGCATGAGACTGTGTAACAGGGTTGTGTGATTTAAAGTCAGGTAAAAAGAAAGTGGCGACTGGTATTTGTTTGGAAATGTGTGTGATGAGTGGATATATGTGTGTATGACTGCATAAGACTAGTACAGTTCCCACCTGTATTTTCCAGATCTTGGAGAGCTCATCCAAAGAGAGTTTACTACCCAACAGTTCAATAATTCCCTTTATCCTATCACAGTACTGCGCCTGGTCAATATTCCCTGAAGTTCACATAGGGGGGAGGGGAAGAGGAAGAGAGAGAGAGACAGATTGTTAAGTGTTACTAGATGTTCTTAAATGGCTTGAGCGTGCCTTCGTGGTTGCATGGGGTGATGGAGAGGGCCAACAGAAAGAGAGAGAAACAAGAACACAAGAAAAGTAAGGAGCAGGTATGACACCAAAGAGAAAAAAACAATACACAACAGAAAGAGAGAGAGAGAGAAGGAGGGGGAGAGAAAGAGAGGGAGAGAGAGAGAGAGAGAGAGAGAGAGAGAGAAGGAGGGAGAGAGTGTGGGAGAAGAGCTGAAATGTCAGGGAATTTCAAGAGCTAAGTAGAGGTGTAAAGTGTGCTTGAGCATCCAACTGGCTGAGGAGAGCAGGGAGACACAGACGCGTCTCTCAGCATGAGTGTGGTGTAACGCCCCCAATGGTGACGATGAAAAACACAAGGACAGATGGAGAGATCCAGCCCGCTCACACACAGAACAAAGCATACAGACTCGCCCCAGAACTTCATTATCTCACAAATGAGCTACAGAGAATTTGCTATGGCCTCTGGGCAAGGCTTTCATTTCACTGGGAGAGGAGGTAAGAGTCACAGAGACACGGCAGCCTAGGGATACAAGTTAATGATTCCATGGTGAAAAAAATATTACAATCCTCCGTAAACAATGTCTGTTTTATTACCCAATGCCACTGAAACATTCCTTTAGATCAATTTGAATGAACATATGAAATTTTGGAATGAGTCTGCAGTACAACAGGCAATTGTATCTGCTCGAACTCTTAAAGTAATATAAAGTGTCAAAATGAACTATGAACTACGCACAACATTCCATGTGGCTCTTTCCTTTAGAAGTTCAGATGAAATAAAGCTGACATAGATGTTTCCTACATTAGTGTTTGGCAATGCTGTCCTCCAGGACCATGGGTTTGAATGTTCTCTAGTCTGGTCCAATACAGGATCACTTGATTCAATGAAATAGGAATCTGATGGTCACACTGAGGTTGAATTTGAATCAAGTGTTTCAGAGCTAAGCTGAGATTGAAAAGTTTAGAGTGTGGAGGGTCGGACAGGAATGGATTAATGAGCAAACTGATTGCTTTGACAGAACGCTGGTTCAGAAAGGGAAGCTAGTATGAGAGGAGGAAGTCTCACCTTCCAGGGCTATTGAGAGCACTGAGTTTTCGACCAGCCAGTCCAGGAGCCGGTCTGTGTCGATGGCATTCTTAACTGTCTTAGACACTGTGCTCTCCTCAATCAGTTTAGTGACCTACCACAGGAAACAGCACGTCAGTGATTGGGATGAATACAAACAAAGTAACACACACACACACATACACACACACACACAGCGCCTTTTAAATGTCCATTAAACCAATTCCAAAATGACATTAATTGAGGTAAATCCTCAGAGCAGTAATTCAACAGCCAGGATTAAGACTAGTGCTAAACTTGACTGGAGTCAAGTGATGACTTGTGTCCTGGAGTCCTGGCCCTAATGGTCAATACTCTACACTGGTCATCAGCTCTAATACTTCAATACCTCAGCAACAGTGTGCTTCCTCTTCCAATTTTTCTGATTGGTCAGAAGAACATGTCAGTGCTACGTCTCACCATCTGGCTCTGCAGCTGCAAGGTAAATCACTCCACTACCCCAGTGCCTTTGCCTAACACTCCAAAACTATACTGCTTGTTCTGAAACGCTGCAGTACAATGTGTGGATATTGTGTAGCTTTATCTAAGGCGTGATACATAGCCTTGCATGTATAGAGGCTGACTGTGTTCCTGGTTGTGTTACAGGTCTAAACGTGTTGGGCTGGTCAGGCTGGTTCGACTATATCTGTTGTACAGCTGTGATGGTTGACATATGCTCTTCACCTCTTTGAGGGAGTTCATCTTGGCACTAAAGTGTGGTGTCCTCAGCATGCGCAGCAGAATGTCCAATCTGAGGTCGTCCACAACAGTCACCAGCTCTCGCTGGAAACGCATACACAGCAGCTTTATGGCCGACAGCAGCTCTGGAATGCTCACCAGCCGCTAATCAGAAAAGGAAAACGTATTGATTCAATTACCAAAGCATAAATTTACTGTAATTTTTATTGGCAACATTGTGTACAGGATTTAGAATGGCAGTCAGAGAGAACATTTAAAATATACATAGTGTAACATTGCTCGGTGTGTGTGTATGATCTGTACCTTGTCCTTTAAGTCTTTTTCTTCCAGGTTCTGCACATATGTGATCATCTTGTGAATGACTGGGTCCAGCATAGGCTACAAGGCATGAATAAGTAAACATTTGAGAGAAATGACATCATTATTTAATTCTAAATCTATCACACTTTGACCATCAAGAGCTATATTTCAAAACGGTTTCAGTCAAACCTTAGTCACTCAATACAACTCTCTTGGATCAACTACAAATCCTAGAATTCCCTTGTCTCAGCAATATATCACAGTCTCAGACTTAATCCATCTGCACATAAATCTATCTTATGACCGGTCCACATAAGAGCCGGTCCAGTCAGAGATTAAAGCAATGATGAGCTGATAAACAAGCCCTGCCTCCAGTTTTAGCTGGACAGGTGTAGCTCACCTGGACGAGGCTGGAATTGAGGTACTCAGCACACACACCAAGTGGCTGCACTAAGGCTGACACACACTGAGAAGAAAAAGGAGAGAGAAAGAGGGAGAGGGGGAGAGAATGGAGAGCAAGATAAAGAGAATATCAACATAAAATTCAGATCGATGACATATACAATACTGAGTGAAAAATTAAAACTTACACAGAATTGTGTATCATGTCTGTCAAATTTAGCATGAAAGTAAAGAAAGCTTTACCATCTAAAGTGTCAAGAAATATTTTGGTAGTGGTAACATTTTAGGTCATGGTGCATTTTCATAGACTGAAACATCCTGTGAGGTAGTGGAATACAGAAACTGGGCTATGTCAGACCAAAACAGGGTTTGAATCTGGTTCAGAAATACGACAGATGCCAGTCTGAGTTCAGATATGGCCCCTGCTCCCTGCTGACAACAACACAAACATTCAGACAGTGGGTGATTTATGATGTTACATTTGTCTGATGTCCCCAAATTCATAAAGTCAGTCTATCTACAAAAAGAGCAAAAGGATAGCATCCTTAGATCTCTCTCTCTTTCTCACACACACTCACACACACAAACACAGGGGATGTGAACTCTGTCTTTTGTTCCAGATGCCTGCAGTGAGACAGAGAGCTGATGAATTCCTCCTCTGTTCAGGATTAAATGACTGCTCTTCCGCTGGAGAGAGCGAATGAATCAGACAGACTTAAGAGGGGCCAGAGGAGCTTCATTTTCTGATCGCTCTCTGCGACTCTCTCTCATTTTTCCTGAGAGCTGTCATTTTTTTTTTCCCCCCCGATTGTGATGGACCACTGACCACAGCTGTAATAAACTCATTGCTGTTATTACACAGCAACAGCAGGTCCTTGTGTCACAGTGGAAAATGTCCCCCTACCACGCTCTCTTCCTACATCCTGCTCCTATTCAATATGTCATACTGATTAATATGCAAATCCTTAATCAAAGCTTCTTTTCCTTGTGGCTACCCCTCTCTATCTGGCCTGAGCTCCACACATGCTAATAGCCACCATCAAAAGACAGACAGGAGGAACCAAAAACAAGGCAGCTTCACAGCACAGAGACAAGGAGGCACATTTAGACTGACCCACACAGGGGCCGGCCTGTCAAAATCTATGGGCGTCTTTCAGCTGCTATGTTTACATAATGCACAGCACTAGTCTGATAATGCTCTTGAACTTGAACTGAGAGAATACAAAATGTGAGTCCTTCTTTTCACCTCTTGTATTATTCAGTTCTGCTGTCTCCATCTGTCCCGAGCCAGCGTGGGGCTTCATGGTGCAAACTCCACAGTGGGGCTTCACAGTAGCTCAGTGGTTAGCACTGTTGCCTCACAGCGAAAAAGTCCTGGGTTCGAATCTGGCCGTCCCAGGTCCTTTCTGTTTGGAGTTTGCATGTTTTCCCCGTATTTGTGTGGGTTTCCCCCGGTTTCCTCCCCAGATGTATGTTAGGGTTAATATTCCTGTCAGTGCCCTTAACCAAGGCAAAAGAACCGGAGTAGGTCCCTGGGCTGCCCACTGCTCCTAGTGTGTGTATATAGGATGGGTCCAACGCACTTCTTCAATTGTACCCCAACACACAGGGTATAACTCAATCTCTGCTCTATTTGAACTCACTGTGTCTCTGTCCTCCATCTCTCTCTGTCTCTACCACCAATCAAGGCCAGAAGGGCAATAGCCTTTTCAACCCAATCCAGAATATGACGGATAGACGAAACCTATAACTGGAGAGAATGTGAGAGAGTTCTCAGCTCTCACACACACTAGGCCGGTTTGGTTACTCATAGCTCTGAACTAAATATAAAAAGGAAGCTTTAATCTTGCCCATTAAACTAACTCACCAAAACACCTAGTCATTCAGTGTCCCCTTCCCACCTAATCAACCTTGAGAGATCTGTCTTACCCCAATTTCCATCTCTTCTTGGTTCAGTTTACTCTGGATGGCTGAGAAACCTCCCATCTCTCCAAACTAAAGGGAAAGAGATTAAATTAGTTAGTACAGACTCCCTATCAAAACACTGCATCATATCACTCAATAAATCAATGACTGATGGTTTAGAAACAATCTGTGATTACACAGGTACTCATGCAGTGATTATGTACATGCAAAAGTACAAAGTACATGTCAGTACATGAAAGTACATGTCAGTAATATCAGATATTAGAGGTGTTTAGCCTGTTTCAGAGCGAGAAGGTGCTTACCCGATTCACAAGGTCTACCAGCCACCCATGTGGTTCCTGCAGAAAAAGACAACAAAACATTGAATAGAGTCATCACTCAGAAACACATTGTTTTTTTTTTCATTCATTCACTAATACTTTGCTTTCTCCACAAACAACTGAAGATGGTGGTAACTAAGTACCTAGAATGTAAGAGATAACTGTTATCTGTGAGATACTGCAAAAAAATGTTTACTGTTGAAGGGTGGGGTACTGACACTAAAATGACAATTAAAACAAACTGATTTGCTCTCTTAGACAAATCATTCATAGCAAAATACAAACTACATGCATGTGTGACTCTGCTGGTTCGTGTATTGACACTTCATTCACACATACACAGAGAAGAAGGCTGATGTCATGACAATCTACAAGCATCCCTTCACTGAGTTGCCTATTACTCAAAAGAGTTGGAGTCCACTGATTGAAATGTAGAAAGCTGATGCACATCTTTGAAAATGATGTCAATCATTTTCAAAGATGTGCTAACTACTGATGGATAATGTCTGACTAAATTTGAGAGGCCAGGCTGCAGCGAAACGTGAGCAAAAAGTCAAACAATTTCATCTGTAGACAGAGTAAGGAAGAGACTAACGATTTTCTGAGAACTGCAAAACTGTCAAAGGCCAAAAGAGAAGCATGACACTGATACCTATGTTGAGGATAAAAGAAGCAGTTTACTTTCCTTATTTAGTGGAGCCTGACCTTTGTATTCAGCATCTAAGGACTATTCAGTGTAACAAAAGGGGCTGATGTTTTATGATCCAAAGTGAGCAATATGTTGAGAGAGAGAAGAGGAAGAGTGAGAGAAACAGCATTACCTTCTGGTAGCTAGAGCTGGGAGAGATGGCAAACATGCTATCTTCACCAAACACTTCCACCCAGTTCCTCTGACAGGCCTTCATACGGTTTTTAAAATGGTACTCATTATCTGGGTTAAAAGCCTGTCGATCAAAACACAAACATACACAGGAAATTGAGTTGGTCTGCTCTTGTACTGTACGTAAACTGATAGGCATAAAGCTGCTGGATGTCCATATTGTCCGCACTTTACGAAAAGGGAGGGTGGGAGAGAGACTGTGATGTTCGAAGTGAGTTGGAGCCAGAGGTTGAACTCACCATAGTTAGTACTCCCATAAGGCCAATAGGTATGGGATCCTGTTTGACTCTTTCTGCCACCAACTCAACCAGCAGCATCAGCATATTATAAATACCTTCATGGATCTCCGTCCCCCACTTATGCACAGCACTTGATGTCAGTAACTACATGGAGAGAGGGAGAGAGAGAGGGAGGGAGAGAGAGAGAGAGAGAGAGAGAGAGGAAAGGGTTATCACACCTGAGTGCTCTAGTATCTCTCAATTTATCCAACACTACATATGTTAAGTCTCTCTCTCTTACACACACACACACACACACACACACACACACACACACACACTCAGTACACCAGAGAACTCTTACCTAACACTAGGATGTCATTCCTAACTGGTACACACTCACACACTTACCTTTTTAAAGGCCTCTGGCATGCATCTGTCCATGAACCTCTTGCAGTTCTCATCTGCATCAGCCAAGCCTGAGCACATAGATCACAGACACAGTTAATGCTCAAGCGTGTACACACACTCTCACAAACACGTACACAATCTTACACAACAAACCCATGTTCTGACACACACACACACACACACACACAGACAGCACGCTCCTCTTACCGAGTCTTGCCAGGTTGGCAGAGGCGATGAGGCACTTGCCCAATGATTCTTCTCTCTTATAGGGAATGGACCAGTGGTCAGTGAATACCCTGCTCTCCAGTTCATAAAGGTTAGTGGTGGGAAACTCCATGCTGCCTCCAGAGCAGTTCCCATTTTCATCATTACTCCTCTGAAGAAAGACACACACACAGGAAAAGAACACATCAGAGAACAGACAATACACACAGATATATCGTCTACGTGTCTGACACTGTACAGAAACGAGTATCATATTATCTCATGATTCTCCTTACTCCAAAACCCAAGATCAGTACTACAAAACCAAATTATACGAAGCCTCAGTCATACAGTAAAGAAACCCTGTTTAGTTGTTGGTGGTATCAAACAGTTATGGGATTTATCTTAACTGCAGTAAAGTGTGATATGGTATCAGCCCAAGCGCAAAACATACACATAATAAAATTTTAATTACAGGAAATTATGTGGTGTTTAAACTTGGTAGTCACATCCAAATTAATTACAGATAGCTGTGTAAGGTTTGCTCCAGAAAACGACAGCCAAAGGTAACTCTATACAGTCCACTCCGAAAGTTATATCATAAGCTCGTATATGTATGTAAACGTGTGTGTTTACTAAATTACAAGCAAATATACACTCACTTACACCACGTTCAATCAGTTACTAAGGAAAAATTGCGATTGTTTTCACGACAATGGCTAACGGAGACTACAGAAACACATCTTCCGCGTATAGTACACCATTAAAAAATGACTTCATCTTGAGGGTTCAACAAAACACTGCGTAAGTTGAACAAAACACAGGTTTTTGGCGGCGTAACCACATGGAAACCTCACGGTTCGACACCTACTGTATTTGGGGGGTCACGGTCCGACTCATTTTCGGTATCGCTGAGAAAAGAAGTTATTAAAAATGAGGGTAAGTTTGCTAGCTGACGGACGACAGAAAATGCCCGTTGAACTGAAGACTTTGAAATAACGGTCGGCCCGCGCGGTGCTAACGCTTGATAGCCTGGTTCTATGGTATTTATCTGTTTTTTCAGGCACGTGGGGACTGGAACAATAACCCAGTAATTTTTATCTCGTTGTGTACATATGTAAAAATGTGCAATAAAAACAATATATAATATATATTTGAACCGGTGTGGAATTTTATACTGCTTTATTAGTTTCAGTCCGAAAGAAAATTCTCGATTAACAATACAAATACATGTAACGTCACACCACTATAAAGCCTACACTTCTATTTATTCATTTAACAGATTTCACGCAGTGTTTTTGGCCAGGTACAGAATGTGCTGACACGTCTCATCTCCTGTGTTTCCCAAGATTAATAGTGCTGCTGTATCACATTACAGTACAGAGCACAGCAGAAATCAACAACACAACAAACTTTAGTATATGAAACATTTTCAGCCCCTTTCGCAATACAGGAATATGTTGAAACGTCTTGAAGAGAAAGATGAAAATTAGGACCGGAAATGAATGAAAGCCATTCGCTCAATGCCCCCGGAGAGTCTTATTAGGGTTCCAGCATTTTAAAGGTCAGCTGATGTAGTCACTTTGCAATTGCTCGGTCTTCCCATTCACATGAACAGGGCCACATACAACAGCGCACAGGCACACCACTAAGACAGCTGTCATCAGCTACTCTCCTAAATGAGCGCTTTCTGATCTCTCGCTCATTTTAAGACATACGGCCTTTATACTCTTGCCAGGATGTCATTGTAAATAAGAAATTATTCTTAATGTCTTGCCTGGCCCAATAAAGGTTAAATAGAAATAAACCCATGTAATTTTCGAGCGGGTTTTTTTTTGGTAAACTGAGCGGCAATCACGTCAATACCTGACATTTCTGTAAGTGAAATGAAACGGCCTCATCGAAATCTCAGACAAATATAGAACACGTAGTGCAGCTGTTCTTTCACTGATTGTGCACGTGCTAAGCTTCATGAGAAAAACGGAGTACGTAGGAAAACGTCAAAGAGCAATGAGAAAGCAGGTGAGTGTTTTTTTAGTACAGGCTAAACTAGTCCACAAATGGGGAAAAGAGTTAAAGAAGGAGAAGAGGAAGGACAAATTAGGCATTCCACAAAGCAGAAGCTACAACCACCTGCATCTCATGGGTCTAATAGAATGTGTGTGTGTGTGAGTGCAAATGGAGGGAGGATATGAGAGAGAGAGAGAGAAAACTGGAGAATGTATGTTTGTGCATGTACAACTTAGCAGCGCTGGTGAGCGTTACTTTTAAAAGTAACTCGTTAGTGACAATTCCACGCCAATTAAAACCCAGCTACATTGTATTGTTACTTATTATGGATTATGGAAAGTAAGGCCTTTCAAGCACCATGTTACCTTTATGTGATTATGTAATTTGTCATTGGTGGACAAAAATGTCTGTTTCACTTGCCATTTAGGCATATAGTCATTTACAGAGCACTTGATGAATTGTTTTAATCCTACGCCCACCCCTTAAACTGGGCTGAACTGACCAGACATGCTGCCACAATGTGACCTTTTTTGAACAGCTGTGATTAATCAACATAATGGATTAATTTAACACAAAGACCAATTTCACACCATTACATTTTTTTTCTTTCTGTTGGGAATTCTGGACTTTGATTTGTATTCATTTGGACATGGTTAAATTCCTCCATCTACCCGAAACCTAATTTTAGGGTCCTTTTTTTTTTTTTTTTGAGTTGCGCTTCTGACGCTAAGTAGTTAAGAACAGAAACCCTCAAGATTTTCTTCACTTTCTGTTGGGCATTTTTGCCCCTTAATTCATATATTGTTGACATTTTTGCCTCATTGCAGACCACTGCTGTACTGCTCCTTTAATTATTATAATCTCTCGTACACTTTTTACTGTACTAGCTGGCTGCTACTGTTTCTGTCCTGTTTTCAAGATCCCTTCAGTGGAGTGGAGTTATATTTTAATTGGAGAAAATAAAATTTAACTAAAACTTTCACATGTCTCATTGCATTGATCAAAAAAAAATCATCAATAGTTTAATTTGGTTACTAAATAACTGTTACTAGCAGAGGCTTCAACCATGCCCTCGCGTTTCCCGCCTGCTTAGCCCGTTTTGGTCACATACCAGGTTCTTCTTCAGTGTTGTTAGTTTGCAGCAACCCTTGCCAACTAATAGTGCAGAGGCTGCAGTTAGGAGATTCTTTTCATAAATGACAAGCGAAACGCTGCTGTTTACATTGTTTTTTTTTTTACAGTGACTGTGCACCGTCTTGTCTCAAACTCCCTAATTACTCAGCAACAGCAAACATCCAGTTTGCATCCCACAGTAATTCCCCTTCCGATTCTGCTGTGGACTCAAAAATAATGCAAATACTTCCACTGATAGAAAGCAACGGTTTCCAGGGTCAAACACCAAACACCTGTAAACAGGTAAAACATGCTCCACAGCAAATGTGCTGACATCAGGATGAAGGAAGGGCATTTTCCATTTTCTCTATGGTTCAAAAAAAAAAGAAAGATAAAGATTAAAAATGAAAAAGTCACGCGAGTTGTTATCTTACTCTTTACGTCAGAGTGTAGCCCGACGACGTAAGGCATGTTACTTGTGAGGTGTTACTCTCTGCACTGCTGCTTATCCACGCTACGGGAGCTGACTCAGAGTCTCGGCCCTGTCAGGGAACGCAAGCGGAGGCAGGGCTGCATATTTTTATCTCCATTTTCTATGATTTGGAATCAACTTTTTGTTTTGAACGGAGAAAATGTTGCCCAAGAGCAGATACTGTTTATTAAAGGGTAGCAGTGCAATCAAGAAATTTTAGAATACAATTCTGGACTCGTTTTATTGTTCTGTATAAGTAAAGTGTGTGTAAGATGTACCCAGGGTGAGCGCGTGTTGGGGGGTAAGTAGCCTTGTAAATAGAATGGAACAAAAAAAAAAATCACATTGAAATGCTCTCCTCAATTATTTTCACCCTTGTTTTATTTCTGAGGCATTCTGTTCACTTTCAGCTATTGGAATAGATGAGCTCAGCTGTACCCTGCTTAGCATGTCCCTTCACTGGAGCCAACACAGCACTGACCACACCACTACCACAGCACTGACCACACCACTACAGCACTGACCACACCACTACAGCACTGACACACCACTACAGCACTGACACACCACTACAGCACTGACCACACCACTACAGCACTGACACACCACTACAGCACTGACCACACCACTACAGCACTGACCACACCACTACAGCACTGACCACACCACTAGAGCACTGACCACACCACGACAGCACTGACCACACCACGACAGCACTGACCACACCACGACAGCACTGACACACCACTACAGCACTGACACACCACTAGAGCACTGACCACACCACTACAGCACTGACCACACCACGACAGCACTGACCACACCACGACAGCACTGACCACACCACGACAGCACTGACCACACCACTACAGCACTGACACACCACGACAGCACTGACACACCACGACAGCACTGACCACACCACTACAGCACTGACCACACCACGACAGCACTGACACACCACGACAGCACTGACCACACCACTACAGCACTGACACACCACAGCTCATGTGTCCTGATATTGTCAAACCATAGAGTCAATATGGGAGTGGCATCAGAGAGAGAGAGAGAGTGGAGAGGCCAATCATCTTCGCAATGAACAGGAAACTTCTGCAAAATGGTCCTACAGTCGACTCCAACACACACACAAACAAACACACACACACAATGCAAAACTTAGCAGGTGACTCAGTTCTCAGCAGATCTGGGCTGTTGGCACTGAGACCCTACTCTGACTAAACAGTGATGAGGCTTAGCACACAACACAAACACCCCCCACTCACTACATTCTCTCTCTCTCTCTGACAGACACACACACACACACATACACACACACACAGGTGTATGTGTGCAAAAAAGCTGATGAAACCATAAACAACAGATGAGAAAACTCTGTTTTATTAACTTTCAGTAATCTGCGTTTAATTGAAAACAAACCGGAAATATATCCAACCACAAAAAGCCACTAACCTTTAAACGTTTTCGCAGCAATTTGACCCAGATTGTCTTAACCTCCCTAAAGGAGAAAAATATTCAAATGACAACCTACATAGGTGGAATAAATCTACATACATTTACATGCTTTGCTTTTAAGTAATGCTGTGACTTACATAATTGACTATATTTATCGCTGATTAATAATATATCAGCTCTATAGCACATGCTGCGGAGGCTTCCACATTCAGCCTGCAGTGCTACGTCTGTCTACCCCGTGCTGAAAAACTCTCAGATGAGTGCTTCGTACAGCTTTGTAAGGAACCAAAGTCCACTAAACTCATCCCTCTACTACCTGACTATTACTTACCCATTAAAAAAAGGCCATATTTGTTACTATCGGGCTCATTTTTTGAATGACAGCTGAATTCAAAAGCATTTTTTAGTGAGAGTGATCCACCGACGTTGGGAGAGTTGACTGCTTCAGTCTGTTTTTCTCTCTCACACACACACACACACACACACACACACACACACACACACACACACACACACACACGTGCCCCCCCCCCCACCCCAGCAGTGCTGTAAGACCAGCGAACTCCTGCAGTTGAGCATAAACAGATTTAAAGTGGTTATATACATAAAGAGACTGTTCCAGGCAGAGCTGTCAGAAACAGAATCAGATGAATAAAACCCAGGCCACGGTGTTCCTCTCCTAAACTAACACTAGTTACACAACCCACAGGTCATGGTTCACCTCTCCACTGAGGACAAGTGCACACATGACTTTGGTCATAAAGAGGCTGTAAGGCATTCTGACGCTCATTAACGACATATACTAATGCAACAACACGTAAACACAGTTTGTTTTCAACATGTTTTGTAACGTGATACTTTCACCGAGGCCCAGTTTGAGATGGGTGGCAATACAGCCACCATGGGATTCAATGGGGAGTGGGCATACCTTCGTCTGTTGCTAGGAAACAACTGACCTTAAGGGTGACACGAGGTCACATGGCACATTTTGAAACTGTTGTCATGGATGTAAAACTTATGGGCGAGACCAAGCCAGCCCCTCCGCCTCCCAAAAAAAAACACACAGACTCACAAACACAAACCTCCCAGTGGATCAGGGAGTTTCAGGCACACTCCAGCTGAACATGTAAACAACACTGCCCCTATGGAAGCCTGTTCTAGTGTCGGCCTCTATCTACCACAGCGGAAAAACATCTCGAATAGTAATCGCAAGCTTTATAAATCATGGAGCAAAACAAAACTGCCCCCCCCTTTCTCTGATCTACTGAATGGGTTAGGAGCCAGACTGGACATGGAGGTGCACGTTTCTCTCAGGGGTGTTCGTGCACACACAATATTACTCATCTACCCACCATGGCATGTGTTTCTGTCTGCTCCTGAACGTGAGCAAGCATATACACTTTTGTGTGTGTGTGTGTGTGGGGTGTGTGTGTGTGTGCATGTTTTGGTGCAGTGGTTCTGCTGAGCAGCACGGTAAAAAGAGACTCTGTCTGTTACTATGCACACCAGTCCACTTGGGGCCTGGCTCTGGGATCAATGTGCCTGCCTTGGCTATTTTTAGGCCTGGTACAGGGAGCCACATGCAACACAGGCACAAACATAAACCGGCCAGACACGGACCCAGCAGTCAGCAGGACGAGGCCCAGGTCTCCACACCACCAAAGCTCTCTTAGTCCCGTCTGAAGCTGAGGAACATGGGGGTCAACATGCCGGGCGGGAGCGCGTACAAAGCTGAACGGAAGAGAGCCATCAAATAAAAAACAAAACAAAAAAAGAAAAACTTGTAAACTAAAATCAGCCCTCAGTTCTCTGTATCAGAGTCCTAACCTGTTACTCTGCATTTCTGCTGCTCATTATTCAAACACAATAACTCTTAAGTCATAATGAACAGTTGGAATGAAGGCCATGTGCAGTGAGGGCAGATGCCTTGTTGTGGTCAGGATAGGTTTAGGCTTCAGTAGGCAAGGCACCACTGTGCTGCTGCATTTCTCAGTGAGGAGAGACATCCTGTTAGATGGGAATGCAGTTGAACAGTGGAAAGTGACTGAAGATGATAACCATCAGAGCCATGTGAAGCGGGGCTACCCGACAGACTGCTTACGTTTGGAAAGTCAGTACTCAGAATTCAGATCAGCACTCAGAATTCAGGTCATTATTTCACCTGTGGTCAGAACGACGGTGCCACCTTAATTTTGAATAAAAACAATTTGTATAATCAATCTTTTTTTTTTCTGCAGACATAGA
Source organism: Chanos chanos (assembly GCF_902362185.1). NCBI lineage: Eukaryota > Metazoa > Chordata > Actinopteri > Gonorynchiformes > Chanidae > Chanos > Chanos chanos. Next base: position 2,235,053 of record NC_044498.1, read on the forward strand.
ACAATTCCACCGACATGGATGAAAAGAGTTTTGGGTATTTAGGAATCTCTGAAAAGGACTTAAGACTGAATTACTCTATGAGGGATCCTCCAGAGAGCTTAAGTATTTGCTCTCAGCACATATTTGGATGTTGATTCAGCAGCTGGTTTGTGGGTGTATGGGTGTGTAAGCGAATGGAGGAGAGGTGAATGAGAGAATGAGAAGTGAGAAAGAGAGAGAGAGAGAAAAAAAAAACCTTTAACATGGAAAAGAATCAAAGTCAAAGAGAATGAAAGTATGAATAGGGAAAGCGAGTGAACAACAGAGAAAAAAAATGCTAGAAACATAAAATACCAAAACTGTCGCAGAACAAATACTTAAATTTACATGTATTCTTACTCTAGTTTCCAAAAGCTGGCCAATCACGGGTAAATGCATAAAGACATATTAATGTCAAGAATTCACAGCCTTGATATCTCAATCCAGTGACACCCTCACAGCCTGTAATCTGTGGCTTGTTCTGCGTTGCCCAAGCCCTGCGTACAGCTATGAAATTTCACACCAGACCTAAGGACCACAGGACAACTCTTAGAAGGGCACAAAAACAATTAGAAGAAGGGCAGAGGTCGTCTTAAGCAATGCTTTCCAACAAAATGACACTGACTTTTCCTCTACAGATGATGCAAGAATGGGATGAGACACTGTCTGCCTACGACACAGGAGGACAGATTCCCACCTTCCCAAATCTGACAGATTGATTCAACCCTGGTATGCACACAGGTAGTGTTTAAATAACCATAAACCGCTAAAAATAAGATGAATGGTGTTATTTTTTTAAATGAAGCACGTTCTCTTTTCAAACTAACCGAATACGACAAATTCACACAAGCGTGAACACACCTGCAGAAATCACACAGACCGTGTTCATACTTGTATGAAATCGGACTGGTCAGCCGCAGACCCATCCACTGTAGGAAATGAACGAGTTATGTCCGGGATATGCCTTATGTCTGTTTTGTTCATCCATGTAACTGGAAGACTGTTAATAAAAGGCATGCGGTTAACCATACCAAAAACTGCCACAGCTGTCATTTAAATTGCGAAATCCCAATCCATGCACTGGCCGTGACTAGCCAACCTAGCTAACCCAGCTAGCTAGCTAGCTATTTGACGACTAACATAAATATTATATAGCAAACGGAACACACAAATTAAGCTATAAAGGCTAAACTTACTTCAGGTAAAATGGAATATAAACAGAAACACTTTACAATGCACAGTTCTACCACCTAAGAGATAAAAATCAGACATGAGCAAACAGTTGGATCGCTGCACTTCTCTGCTCCGCCGCTAGCAAGCAAGATACCCACCCACGAATGAGCATTATATGGGACTACTATAGAAATGCTGTTTAGTCAACTGTTGCATTGACCAAGATCGCGCAAGACACATTATAACGTGTTTTCAACGACAAGAAAACACTTTTTTGATTATGTAAGAGTTGGAGATTCCCCTCCCCCAAGATCCATGCGAGCGCAGCCAGCTAAATTAGCTTACAAACGTCAGTTTCCATTGCTAGCTAACATAAAAAAAATGCTCTCATCGCTTTAAATTGTACGTTTCACATCGAGAATCGACCTGCAATGTTCTGTATTTGTAACGCAATAGTAACACGACTTATAACCGAGTATTTTAACCCAGAAGCATAACCCCCGACTTTCCCTCCAGCTTTTGACAGGCACATCCTGCTCACGTTGCTCCTCAGTTGTTCATGCCAGTGCTACCATTAAATACCTTTATGGGTTTTTCCAAGCCCCAACCGCAGACCGAATGCGGTGGTGTTGTAAACCTACCTCACTTTCCACGACATCGTGATAAGCAGGCGGTGGATCAAACCCAGTTCCAGTTCGCCCGCTACTTTCGCCATCTCCACCGGGTCCGGAGCCCGGGGCAGGCCCACTGTCCATCGGCTCATATCCGTAGCCGAGTCCGGGGCTTTCGTTTGTGAGGAGAGCTACAGCTTCGTTAATATCGTTTTTGGCCAGACGAAGAGCCTTCCTTATGGCATTGGGGTCTGGAAAGCCCATACATAGCAGCGTTGTCATATGCTCCTCTTCTGTCTCCATGATGTAATGACGATGAGTTACTACAGACTTCAGTAAGGAAACGCATAGCACAGACTTCTGGCTGTGTACGCCGCCATGTTTACAGTCGGTGGTATCCTGTCACGATGGATTCCCATTACAGACAGCGAGCAACAGAACTGGGAGCGGGCGAGCCGCGGGAGCTGCGTGAACTCGGCAACAGTGACCGGTGACCAAGATGGCTGACAAAATATTTTTTTCTTTTAGAATTAAAGTCAACCTCGAGTATCCAGACTTGACCCAAGGAGAGATTTAAAAACTTATTCAGAGCTGAAAAGTAATGGAGTGAAGCTCAATACCTCTCGTTTCAGTATGTTTATCCTGCTTTAGTTCAGTCGGTTACCATGTGACAATGGTATTTGCTACAGTACATGTGTAACCATGAAGTGGTTACCAAGAGTGCAACCCTCTCCATCGCCCCTGTTAATAGTGTTCATGGTTGATTTCAGTGTGGGGTCATGGCATTCAAATGGAGGCTTAAAATAAAAACGAAAATCGTAATATTTATGTCGAAGAGATTTTAAGTGAGTATTATATGATCTGAGGTGAGTGCTGTTAGAGCAAGATAGTGGCTATTTAACGCTAATGAACTGGGAAATGCAGTCTCTGCTTGAAAAATAGCACACACCTTCTATTTTAGTTGTCTCTAAAAACAGCACACACCTTCTATTTTATTTGTCTCTAACAACCTTGCATAAAATACACTTGCGTTTGAAAAATACGGTGTATTTGAAATTTGTAAAATAAAAGCCCTCCTGCGTCGTGCTAAGCACGTGTTGGAGAACCCAGCCCTGTGCCTCATTAAGCCCAGTCTTAGATTTATGATTGTTCGATGTCAACTGAAAAATGATATTGGGATAAGCAAATGTACTACCCTTGGTCTTATGTAGCATGGGCAAAAAGGAAACTGATTCTGTTCTCATGAACTATGTGAAAATAGCCCCGTACAACAATCTGGTCCAGATGCCATTTATGAGATTTGAGGATGTATGCAAAATGGATTTTGGATGGATTTTAAAATCTTAATCCAACATATCTTAATGCAACATCAAGGTTCTAGTGTATCATTCAATAAAACCCAGTATAATCAAAACCTCAATAAAAGTATTTGTTGTGACACCCGACATTCATACTACATGAAGATGAACTTTACTCTCTATTTTCTAATCAAACTGGTCTGCTTTTTTTTTCGTTTGTCTATTCTTATCTATCTTATTGCATTGCTATGTATGAATTTATTCTTGTACAAACTGCTCTGCATATTCTTTTAATAACACCATTGTGTCATTTTATGCAGGGTTTTTTTTTTTTGTCTTTTATTTTGTACTGTAGCTGAAAAGAGCTATTAAAAAGGTTTATTTTTATCATCATCACCACAGCCTTCATTTTACAAAAAGTGGCTGCATTCTGCACCACACGATACTTCCTGTTACTACAGAGGCTTAATGTTGCTGGCGGAAAGAGTGACGGGTCCTGCCATACGTTCTTTCACTTCCTGTTTGGGTTTTGCCAGTAGAGAGTCAACTTAAAAGTCCTCACCTGGATCCAGAATGGCTTCAGTAGCTGTGTTTGACAAATCAGTGCAGTAATACACGACTTTATCAAATAATGCAGGAAAAATCAGTATCTTTAAAAAGCAAGGCCTATGTCTGAAAAAATGTACTTACAGCACGATCTGTTGATATTTGTGATCATTTACCATGTGTGATTTTAACAGTGAAAAACGTTATTCTCAAATCATTTGAGCATCACATGTCTCTGAAATTAACAGCATGACACAAAACTTATACTGATGGTGTGAGGTGGATTTGATGGCAAACATGTACCACTGCATCATTCACATACAAAATGACACTGTAACGTGACGGACCCAGTTGCAGTTGGTAGCCATAGAGGTTTGAGTTTGTTTGTTTTTTAACCAATTCAAGTTTTTGATGTTTGCTCACTCCTTGATCTTTGTTGGTTAAGGAGAATCCTCTAGCACCCAGAAATAATCAAGTCTTAAAAACAGCACTCTGTGACAGCTATTAGAGACTGGCAGATGCCACTGAGAGTTGTAGCCTGTGCTGTTATCAGTGTAAGGAATATGTTCAGTCAGGTAAGGATGAAAAACATGTCAGAAAGAGGACAAAACCACTCATATGGATGTGTGCACGGAGTTCCTCAGGCAACACTAAAGCCAAACGTGAACACTGTCTTAAACACGACAAACAGTCTTCTGACCGCGACTAGTCTTTCAACATGAACTCTGATTAAGCCCTGAGGACTTCCCTTTGGGCAGGGAGTTTTACAGTGTAAAGGCTTAGGCAAGGGTTCCTCAATACTTATTTTTCATAATTATTTCTGTGTTTTGTACCAGTGAAAATATAAGGAAGTGTGTAGTATAAATGAGATGAAAAATACAGAACTTGCAAAAGCGTGAAGAGAGGCCTTTACAATTCCGATACCGCCCCCCCCCCCAAACCCTAAACCTTCTTCAGTTTACAACATGCCAACAGGATAACAGAAGCACAACAGATACTCTTTTATTGTTTGTTCAAATTTATGAGGCTAACAATTCAATAATTACAAAGATTTCCACGTGACTTTTTTTTTTTGTCCTTTGACATAAAAGCAGTAGTGTTTGGAAGATTAAGTCCCGTTTTCTGAAGCTGACAAGTCAGATGAGAGGGGCAGGGAACAGGAAGTTGAAGAAATATCACTGACACAGTAAATTAATGGACTAAAATATGTGCAACTTTCATACAGTGTTTCAGGGAGAAAGACAAAAAAACCCCCAAAAAAACTAAGGAAAAAAACAAAAACCCCCTTGAATAAAAGTTCAGCCTTAGTTGATGGTGTTAAAAACGAGTGAGATACTTGGGCAGACAGTGTGTTGGCACAGAAGGCATGGAGAGGAGATGAACAGGGATATGTCCAGATATGCCTCACACCTTCAGTTCATACCTAATGATAATGTCAGATTTATCCATAACGGAGCCAGAGACACTTCACGAGGCCGTCCGGCCCTGGCGTGACGCCTCATAAACGGGGGGGGGGGGGGGGGGGGGGGGGGTCATCACATACAGAAGCAGAAGCAGCAGAAGCTGAGTGGAAACTACTCAAGTCCTATGAAAACCATGGTCCTTTCGCCATCGCTCACTCACTCCTGTTAAAACGTTTTATCTCTAGGTTAAAACCTTCGCTCCAGCTCAGACTCCTCCTGTCTGTCTTTTGCTCTTTTTTTCTCTTCATGAGCAGTCATCCACCAACTAAATATATATAGATATTTTTTTTGTGGCAAACGTCTAGGTTAAAACATGAATATTACAAAGGCTGGTCGAAAACGCACAATTAAAAAAAAAAAAAAAAAAAAAAAAAAAGGTGCCCACATGTTTGGCTTAAAATCCCCGTTGTCTGACTAACACTACTGTCTTCCTGCAGCTGATGAGGAGTTTTCGCTCGGTTGAGACAGACAGAAAGGTTTAAAATGGTCCCAGAACAGAAAGAGGGCGTTTTCTTTAATGGTCCAGCTGGGTTTCACAGAGCGTCCTGGTCCACAGTGAATCCCCATCCTCGCTTCTACGCCTGCACTCAAATACTACACATCTTAATACAGAGCTCAGGACTCCTTCAGAATCATTTCTAATGCAGATGTACTGCTCTTCGTGCATTCAGGATAGGTTAGGACTGCTAACTCTCTCTCTCTCTCTCTCTCTTCTCTTTGTGGCTAATCTCACTGAGGACTTTACACCTCAACTCCTCAGCTCAATTCCAAATCACACAAGCCTGTGAGAACCTGCCGTGAATCCAGAGGAAAAAAAAAATACAACAGGGAAGGGAAATAATAACACTGGGATAATTCGACCCTGTTAAATGATATAGCATCTGTGCACCAGTAGGGGGCAGTCTTTGCTCACTGACAGTGGCCCTGATCCGCGTGGCCGCTCCTGCTTTTCACCACTCCAGTGAGTTAATTAGTGCACGCACACGCCACAGGGACAGCAACCCAGGAGGGCTCTGCCTGCGACTCATCAGTGTTTCATTCAGAGGTCATGACTTGTGGCCAGAGGAGAGGAGCTTTGGGTCTGCTCGCACATTCAGCTATTAGGACAAGACTGGATGAGAAGAGCTCTTGGCACATTGTAACAAGTTCTAGCTGAGTGAGAATGAGCGTATGTGTGTGTGTGTGTGTGTGTGTACGTGCATGTGTGTGTGTGTGCATGTGTGTGTGAGCGTGTATGTGTTGAGAGAAAGAGAGAGAGAGAGAGAGAGAGAGAGAGAGGGAAAGCGTGTGCGAGTGTGCAGGGGTGATCTCTCCTCAGCCATCCAGGGTGTGTTCCAGGCCATCCAGGGTCAGCTGACTGCAGTGGGGGGAGTTGGGACTTGGTGGACTGCTGGGGTTAGAGCTGTTGGAGGGGGTGGAGTGTTTTGTGGAGTCTGAGTCGGGCTACAGAGGAGAGAGAGAGAGAGAGAGAGAGAGAGATGAATGGTACCAAAAATCAGAAAAAGCAGACATTTGCCTTTGGAGTCCATGAGCTCTGACAACACAGTGAGGCAATAGTCCACACAGATCAGTGGCTACATTTTTATCACTGGAAAAGGGACAGACCAGTGTGTTGACTGGCTGACTTCAGTGTCTCAATGTGTGCAATACACTGTCCTGAATTTGGCCAGTTCAAATGGTAGTCTAAGGCTCCCTCTGAAAGCAGGAGAGGAATTAGTCTACATCACACAACTCAAAGAAACTGGGGTGTTACCTCTCTCTCAAAGTCCTGGTCTGGATCAGAGATATTCCGAGAAGAACCCGCTCCTCCAAAGTCACCACCTCCTTAAAAAAGACACAAAGATGAGTACTACATACAGAACAATGGGACAGGATTACAGCTAGCGCAGTGTCTGCACTCACCAATCATAACGTGTGTTCACACGTGTTTACATCAGGCAATGCATGAGAATGTACAGGCATCTGACTGAAAGCGTATGTGTGTGTGTGAGTGTGTGTGTTTAAGCTCACCGGATGCAGTGCGCGTGATGTGAGTCTTACTCCTCTGTTGCCGTGAGATGCTGGAGAGTGGGCGTGGCTTTTCCTTTGCCACATCATCCTGAGATGAGGGCAGCACGCTCTGAATGAACAACAGAAGCAGAGAGTCATTCTCACACACAGTATGACATACACACACACACACACACAGCATGACATACACACAGACAGACACCATCACACACACAAACACAATGATATATACACACACACACAGACACACACCAAAACATACACACACATACACCATGACATACACACACATACAGACAGACAAGTTATGGCAGACACACAGGCACACAAACAAACCAAACAATAAACAAACACACAGTCTGATGTCCACACAAAACAGCCCTGACCTAAACTGCTCAGTGTGTGATTCTAATCTCAGCACTCTGAACCCCTCACTACTTAATCAAAACAACATTCAGTTAAACAACGTAACCCTCTCTCACTCTGAGAGGAGATTTATCCTCTCTCAGAAAAAGCCATTTACTGTGGATCGGACCTCTCACATGGCCGACACAGATGTCAAATCTTATGCTTGGTCTCAACCTACAAGACATGAAAAGTTAAACTGCATATTACTGATGATCTATAACATTACTATAATTACACTGAACTTCAACGAGGACGGGTATGACAGGGACCAAATTTTTCAAAGCAAGTGTGCTGATCCTGGAACAGATTATGATTTTAATGACCCTAATATGCAGAACTATATAAAACAAGTGAAGCTGATCCTAGATTGTCGGTCAAACACTGAGGCACTAGCTACATAAGGACCCAGTTCTCATAGTATGACACCACAGCCTGGTCAGACACGCCTACAGGTATCTGAAAAGTACCTGCTACTGGTGCACAGCAGCAAACTAACAAAACTGCAGCACAAGCTCATAGTTTCTTCAGCCAGGTCACAGCACACAGGCACGGGGCCGTGAGGTCACAGCACACAGGCACGGGGCCGTGAGGTCACAGCACACAGGCACGGGGCCGTGAGGTCACAGCACACAGGCACGGGGCCATGAGGTCACAGCACACAGGCACGGGGCCATGAGGTCACAGCACACAGGCACGGGGCCGTGAGGTCACAGCACACAGGCACGGGGCCGTGAGGTCACAGCACACAGGCACGGGGCCGTGAGGTCACAGCACACAGGCACGGGGCCATGAGGTCACAGCACACAGGCACGGGGCCATGAGGTCACAGCACACAGGCACAGGGCCATAAGGCCAGGACGAAGAGGAAAGAGAGGACAGGAATGAGAAAGGGAAAGAAAGGGAAAGAAAGGAAGAGAGAAAAGGAGAGAGAGAGAGAGAGAGATAGAGAGAGAGAGAGGGAGGGAGGGAGGGAGATAGAGAGGTTGGGGTATGGCAAGCAGTGAGGGAGAGGGGAGTGCCAGCCTACCCTTCCCAGGGAGGAGGTGGAGGGAGATGAGGAGGAGGAGGAGAGCTGAGGAAGACTCTGCTGGGAGGAAGGCTCTTTCTGCAGGTACAGTCCTGCAGAGACAGGACTCATGTGATAGACGTGCTCAAAGTTGGTCGGAGGAGAGATCAGAGCGTGGTGACGAGAAGATGAGGGGGAGGGTGTGTCGCTGGGCTGCTGGGTGGGGTCAGAGAGGAAAGGAAGTCCACACCAGAGGAAAAAAATAATAAATTAAATAAAACAGGTCAAGAGTGAAAGGCGGGGGCAGGGGGGAGGGGTGGCAGAAAGGGTGAGGGCAGGGACGGTGGGGTAAAACAAAAGAGGAGAAAAGAAGATTGCTGACATCAGAGAAGAAGAAAAAGGTGCCATTGAAAAAATGAGAGGAGACAGGAAGTGAACCCACGGTCTTTCACACTGAGCCCAACCGCAAGGTCGAGGTTAAGGTCAAGGGTATGGCCACATGCAAAGAAAAAGAAAAAACCCTATCTCTCACACAAACAATGGAGCAGGGCACAAAGCTATTTTACAAACACATCTACTATGACTCTGGACAACTGTCAACTTCTCAGAGCTGTCACTCTGACTCATGTGTTGCTGTACGTTAGAAGAGAGAACCATTACCAGAGGCAGGTCCATCAGAACCTGCATGCCGTCTCCTGGGCCCATGTGGGCCACGTGGTTGAAGTTGGTGGGGTTGGAGATAAGCTTGGATCTCATCTCAGGGTCTCGCAGCATCTCTCTGTTTGTGGGGGGAGAGAAAGCCGGCAGTGATGGTGAGTATGTGAGACAGAATCCGGAGATGATGGCAGACAGACAGGGTTTTGGAGAAAGAAGTAAAAAAAAAAAAAGGCACTCGCCTCCTCTGCTGGAGCCGTTCCTCCTCAGGCACCTTGAAGAGGAACTTTCGTTTGCTACGAGTCCTCACCATGAGTTTCTTACTGTTGTCAGAGGTCTCAGGAATGGCCAGATCACATCCCTCTGCGCACACCCACACACACACACACACACAGAGGCACGCGCACACACACACACACACACACACACAGAGGCACGCGCACACACACACACACACACACACACACACACACACACACACAGAGGCACGCACACACACACACACACACACACACACACACACAGAGGCACACACACACACACACCCACACACAGAGGCACGCACACACAGGTACAGGCACGCACACACACACGCACACACACACACACACACACACACACACACACAAACACACACACACACACACACACACACACACACACACACACACAGGGACAGAACACAGACAGGTGAAGAAGAGAAGGAAGAGGATAAGTGATTTTGTGGAGGATTCATAGACGAGAGAGGAGGGCTGCTCTCCAATCTACAGGTTAAGCTTCAATGTGAACTGATTTGTACTTTAAATCTTAACGATTCAACATAAAACCCACAAGACCAGATTCGGGGGGAAAATGAAATGGAATTATTTGATTGATTGGGCCCAATACTCTCTCAAAGCCCCTGTGTCGAGGAGTCTTTTCTGATAAAGCTACCCAGTCATTAAGCATTAGTGGGCTGGGGTTGCAGGCAGGGTTCCAGAGAGCGTCACATTTGTGCGGGTGTATAATGATCGTTAGACTGTTTTGGTGCATGGGTGCTGCGTTAGCCGCTGTGGTTGAAAGCAGTACTTTTTCTGGGGAGCGAGGAGGAGGCTGGTGGAGAGGAGAAATGAGGGGAGAGAGGAGGAGGCTGGGGGAGAGGAGAAATGAGGGGAGAGAGGAGGAGGCTGGGGGAGAGGAGAAATGAGGAGAGAGAGGAGGAAGCTGGTGGAGAGGAGAAATAAGGAGAGAGAGGAGGAGGCTGGTGGAGAGGAGAAATGAGGAGAGAGAGGAGGAGGCTGGTGGAGAGGAGAAATGAGGAGAGAGGTGGAGGCTGGTGTGGAAAGGGAGAGCCAATGTGAGGTCCTGACTCAGACCCAGCTGATGATGTGAATGCAGGTGTAGGGAGAGAGAGAGACAGACTGAGCCAGTGAGGAAGAAAAAGTTCTACTCTCAACCACAGCGACTAACACAGTACCCGTGGTTGTGCTACGAGGGGAGTGCCATGCTGTGTGAATATTACAGGCCTGTCCATTGTTCAAATTAAAATATTTAGCAAATATTAAGTCACAAGTCATTGTCAACTTTTACATCAATGCAAAACTAGGGTATGCAAATGAAGACAGCTATTCATCGGCCTGCGAGGTCATTCATTAACAACATACTGTACCGAAAAAAAGGGTGCGACCAAATCATGTGCTGGTGCCACCAACTGAGAAATTGGGTTGCACCAGTGCTACCAGTGGGAAAGTTAGTCTGAAGCCCTGGCTGCCGGGAATTTGAGAGATGAAGTGTGTTGGAACAGGATCAGTAATTCATACACACATTAGTCCCAGGTGCGCATCTGAGCGTAAACTGAGGGAAAGCTAGTCGTCGGTGCTACCGCATGAAGAGAGTGGAGCCACGTGAGAGAACATGCGGTGGAGCTGACTGGCTCAGAGGCCGGACCCTCTGTGATGGATGACTGCTGATTGGCTCAGAGGCTGGACCCTCTGTGATGGATGACTGCTGATTGGCTCAGAGGCTGGACCCTCTGTGATGGATGACTGCTGACTGGCACAGAGCCTGGGTCATGTGCGCTGGGTGAGGTCATGTGAGTACACCAAACAAAAGCAGTATTATCAGGAGGGCAGTGGGCCAGAGGGAGGAGGAAGTGAATGGGGAAAAGGAGAGAGGAGGGGGGAGAGAGCGGAGGCCTGAACACCCGCCCGGGGAGCGCGGACTGACCGGGGTGGCACAGGGGCTCCCCTGAGGGTTATAACTGTCAGATTTTGAGACGCGGTATTCGATTTTCAGGCGCCCTGTAGTCTGGAGAATTAAAGATATACTGTAAAGACCAGGATAAGACTATCCACCAATGTGAACACACAGAAACACAGAGGCCTCTGTGCACTACAGCAGTCACTTCACAGAGTGACGGTCAGACGGAAGACTGAATAGGGGCGTGAATGAGTGAATGAATGAATGAATGAATGAGTGAGTGAGTGAGTGAGTGAGAGAATGAATGAATGAATGGATGAATGAGCGAGTGAATGAAAGAGTGAGTGAGTGAGTGAATGAATGAATGAATGAATGAATGAATGAGTGAAAGAAAGAAAGAAAGAGGCAGTACCCGAGGAGCTGTTGCTGAAGTAGATGAGTCGTGGTTGTTCAGAGCCCAGTAAGTTCAGACTTCCCTCCACGTTCAGTGGCCTGATCTGAAAATACACACACACACACGAGTGTTTCAGAAGTACAAATGCTCCGTTCCAACTCAAAAACACACACACATACTTTCGCTGCTCTGTCAGGAGACTCACCTTGCGTAGTGAAATGGTTTGAACCCATTCTGTGGTGTGGACATCAAACACGTCCACTCCGTAATCACTGTACACTGTCAGATAGGAGGAGTTGGAGCCTGAAGAAAACATGAATACGGAGAGGTCAGAGCAGACTCTGACAAAAGACTCCCACACTCAACAGACTGGAGTGACAGATATACCAGAGTAAACATCAGCTCTCTTACTGCTGGGGAAAGTACCTGTGTTCCCAGAGCTTCCCTCGTTCATTTCTCTCTCTCTCTCTGCTTCTCCTCCCTTTTTCTGTGTCTTCCTTCCCTTCTTATCTTATTTTCCTTTCTCTCTCTCTCTTCCTTTTGCTTTTCCCTCCACACACTCTGTTTTCTCCCTTTCTCTTTCATTTCTTACACTTTCTGTTTTACTAAACACATCCTGATAAACAAAGACCTAACAGAACACAGTAATAACAAATTACAAATAACAAATTACAAATAACAAACAAATAAAAAAAAATAAACAGAAGAGACACGTAAACTAAAAACACTTCTGTTCGCATATCTTTCTCCAGCATATATCTTACTTGGAATCAAATTTGATCATACTGAAACCACACACACACACACACAGAGAGAGCTGTACGTACTGCAGGCGAGCGGCGTGGCGGGCCACATGAGCTCCTGCGTTCGCGAGCGCCGTCCCTGCGCGTCCACGTACACGCCCAGCTGACTGAAACAGAGAAGCAGCTCATTGGCTCCCACCTCCATAGCGTGCAGGGCGTCCAGGGGCTGCTGTGCGAGGAAGGCCAGGGAGGGATCACCAGGGCTGACCAGGCTGACGGGGGAGGACTCGCCCTGCAAGGCCAGCAGAGCGAAGCCCGACGGGTAGCCCACGCACAGCCTGTCTTTGACCATCCCCAGCCACTGGGCCACGCCCGGCGCTTGCACCTCCCACAGCTTGCGGTGGTGCGGCTTGGCGCGCGTGATCTCGTAACACAGCACCTGTCGTTTGACGGCCGCCAGGAGGCAGGCGGGGCCGCCCGGGCGAAGCACGCCCGTGGTCAGCGCCTGGCAACCCTTCGTCTCCGTCAGCTTTATGTCGAAAGCGGCGTCGGCGCCCTCCAGCACCCCCCAGGGGTGGAGGTGGACATGGCGGTTGCGCCCACAGAGCAGGGCCACGATTTTCTCTTTGGGGATCAGCTCAATCTGCTGGACCTTCTTACAGTCTGCAGCACGTACTATGACTGGGCGAGAGACAGACAGAGAGAGAGAGAGAGAGAGAGAGAGAGAGAGAGAGAGAGAGAGTGAGGTGTCAGGAGAACTTCCTAAACTGTCTGAGACCAACATTAGCATCGTCAACAGAGAAACCAAACTATAAATAATACTTAGTACAGCAAGCTTTCTTACCATCTCTTGTGACTTCAATAACAAACAGACCCTCTTCTGTGCCCAATGCAATACGCTCACGATCTGAGAGAGAGAGAGAGAGCGAGAGAAAAAGCATATTTAGCTGTAATAGACAACCATACGCGGGAATAATTTTAGCCGTACGTTCCACAATAGGAAATGCGCGCACGGTCGCCCAGCGCTGCACCCATGCGGCGGTAACAGACTCACCGATGATGGCAGCAGACAGCGTGCTCTTGATGGCAGGCAGGCTGCTGTCATAGGCCTCATGCAGAACGTGAACCACGCGGTTCTTCAGACGGTTCTTGGCCAGGATGTTCTGCAGGCCCTCCAGAATGCCCACCCACTTCCTCTTCTCCGCTTCGCTCTCCGCCAGCACCAGCAGGGAGACGGTACGCGCCGGAGAACTCAGTAAGGACGACGTGACCTGCACGGGCAGAGGACCAGGGTCAGAGGTCATGTCTGCTACATAACTACAGGGTTTTATAAAGTAAGGATGACGTGACCTGCACAGGCAGAGGACCAGGGTCAGAGGTCATGTCTGCTACATAACTACAGGGTTTTATAAAGTAAGGATGACGTGACCTGCACAGGCAGAAGACCAGGGTCAGAGGTCTGGGAAAAAGGTCATGTCTGCTACATAACTACAGGGTTTTTTAAATACATGGACAGTGAAACACAAGGATCAGTGCTGTACCCTGAAAATGCAGGGGATGTCTTTGCGAGTGGCATGAATCACGTCGGACGCCAGGACAGAGCTGACGGAGAACTCCTCATCTCTGAAAGAACATTTCAAAGTCAAACCACAACAGGCAAACACCTGCCCAATGCCAAAATGCTACATAATCAAAGCCTAGCACTTTATGTACAAAGTTTACAGAATCACTGAAAAAGTAAAAGCATGAGGATAGAATGACATTTAAACAGAATAGGATGACGTTGACCATATGTGTTTAAATGTATATATGTATGTGCATTTATGTGTGTGCGTCCACATCTGAGAGAGGTGTTGCTGCCCGCTGACCTCAGGTCGAGGACCTGACTGGCGACCACGCCAGGCTGAGTGGACTTCCCCTCAGGAACCTCATAGAGGAAAAGTTTACAGTCACACACCACTGCATACGCCCTCTGCCAGCCTTTCTTCACACCTGTCGGTTTTGGGATCTGAAACAAACAGGAATCTCATAACACCGTCACATATACACACAAACACACACACCTCCCATGAGCGGACACTCCCCACACAAACAGAAGAGCTGCAGTGAGAAGCACTTTAATCTGTACTGGAACCGGGAACCCTGTGGTTCCCTACTGGGCCTAACTGCAGATCTATCTGCTGCCCAGTGTGTGAGTAAAGCCCGGCACAGAGAGCTCAGTTCCCCAGCCCTGTACGTCCTTTAGAGGAGGAATCACTTCTCACCCTGACAAAGCCCTTGTAGGCGGTGCCAATCCCTCTCTGAACATCGATTCCCAGGGGCCTCTTGGCCTGCTCCGGTGGGATGGGGCACACCAGGGGCGCGTTGTCCTTACACGCCACATGGCAGATGAATGAACACACTGAGAGAAGAAGAGAAGGGGAAAAAAAGAGTCAGTGAGACACACAGTCAGTGAAACTTCAGCAAGAGGCTCAACTCAGATAACATGTATTTCTAATGAACATTTTATTGATACAAAAACCCTCAATTATCCATTCAAACAAGGACTTTGAACTGGCAAACAAACTGAAGATGAACTGGGGCAGGTTTTCCAGAGGTCCACTCACCTTCACAGGCATAGCCCTGCCTGATGAGACCCACCATCAGTGAGGTGCAGTGTGTGCACTGGGTTGGACTGGAGAATGTCTTTATGCTCAGTTGGTGGGCTTTAGGCTGATAACACACACACATACACACAGAGACACAGACATACACACACACACACACACAGACACACACACACACACACACACACACACACACACACACACACACACACTCACAGTGAGAGTTTGCTCAAGCTAAACCTGACACACAGGAAAGCACAGCAGACCTCGGTCAGATAAAAATGAGATGTAACTGAATTGCATGGGCCCTGTCCTACTTCTCAACAGTACTCCCTTTCCTGGTGACCTCGCTCTTTTAATAGAATAAATAACCTTTTTGATGAAGACTTCATAAGGTTTGTGATGAGGACTTCATAAGGTTTGTGATGGGCTTGTTTGGATGTAGCTTTAGCATCTCCAGCCCTGTTTCAATCTTTTTGACCTCAGAAAGAGGACAGGCAGTAACAGAGCTGCATAAAAGAACTAGGACGCGGCCCATTCAGACAGCTCACACAGTTCTCTGTTCCGGGTGTGAGAGGCAGGAGCAGACAGAGGGGTGTGGTGGCCATACCTTTGGCGCAGTCAGTAAAGAGGACTGGTAGACGGGAGATGGGGCAGCTGGAGCAGCAGGCGGGGGCTTGACTGGTTCCTGTGGGAAAGAGGACAAATTTAAAATGAGGAGGAAAAACAGGACAGCCAGACTCTGGAGACTTTACAGAGAACTTCTGATACTCAGAGACACTCAAAAAAAAAACAAAAAAAAACTCTTCAAATACAGCATGATGTATCTGTCTCTCCTCTGTCCCCTGACATAAAGCCAACACAATCAAGTGACTGTAAACACAGTGCGTCTCTACCACCACAGTCAGATACTTTTCTTCATGGTGTGAACAAGAATGAAAATATGTAACATTTAAAAGATCAGAATATCTTCTTTAGTAACAACACCTCTAAATGTTCAATAAAATATATGCTCTCCATACATCACAAAAACAGAAAGATAACTAAGCGGTTTTAAATCCCCAATGCAAATTAAAAAAAGAACATGGATGATTCATCGGAGGGACGTGGTTTAGTAGGGCAGGAAGATTGATGGAACTAAATCTGGCCACTCACATCCTGTTCAGACGCCACTGATGGAGAGGAAGAGGGAACGTCTGATTTCTGAGGTGGAGCATCAACCTCGCTGACCGAACTTGTCTGGAGAGGGAAGACAAACAGCTGTATTAATGTGTGTGCACGAGCTCATTGGGAGATACGGAGAGAATGACAATGACTGCACCGTTTTTTTTTTTTGCTGGCCACGAGCTATGGGAAGCTAAAAGCGTGCATCTAGAACCTCTGCTAGCCAGTCCTTCGTCTCTCCAGCAGGTGGAGACAGAGGCCAATCAAACAGCTCTTCAACACGCAAGCGAACACACCTACACCCCTGTAGACTCCATGCCACGGGGTGTGTTTGCCGTGCTGAAAGACGATTCAACTTTATCAACGCGTAATCTGCCAAACTGACAGCAGTGAAGATATCGCGTTCAAACCGTTTTCTAGTAATTGTGTATATGTTTCGTTTCGGATTTAAACTAACAGTCAACGCAAATGGCTACATACCAGAAAGTGATTTGAGCACTGGTTTCACCAATGGGCTAAGTGATCGACACATCAGCGAAGACAAGTAATCCTCATTCAGAGTTATCGTATCATAACATTTATACTTATCGAAAACAACAAAAACAAACAAAGAAAAAAATCTTTATCTAGCTACTGACATGGTGAAAACGTGTGTGCCAATGTCCGCTCAGCTTAAGCTACTTCAAGGTTGTGAACAGTGTAATTACCACAATCAAAGCTGACAGGACGACTGTCAAATGATTAAGATAATTTGAGCATAAAATTAAGCCAGTATTACGCGGCACACTAAAATGCCATGATTAACCGTTCCAAGGTGAAACACTGATGTGTAGACATAATCTCCTCCTTTCACTTCATCAGCGCCTCAGGGGTTCGACTACAATTCGCGGAACATCAACCAGAATTGATTAGCTTTGATTCATTTATGCATGCTTCTTTCAATAAATCATCAAATTCATCATTAAAGCGGGTACTTTTTTTCCCTTTCTAGACTATAAAAGCTTGCATGACTAATGTGTATTTGCAGTCTAGACAAACGAGGCGTGACATGATTCGCATTAGGCGTTTTAAGCTGTTAGGAAGGCACAGGGAGGTGGTTAATGCTAACTCATGGATGCTAATCCTAAAGTAGGCATACGCCTATTGGCTTGCTAACGTTTAGCACCTAGCTTTAGCTCTGCTAGATCTGGTGCTGAGGTGGGAAGTATTATGACAGGAGATTACATTCAACAGACAAAGAGATAGCTGCATTAATACCGATTACCGTTCACACGGCTGCCACACAGTTCAGCGCAGGATTTTGTGTGTAAATTTGTTATATGAACACAACCCACAGAATAAGGGAAAGAATAAACCATGGCCCGTTTGGAGCTCTTTAATCGGCTCGCGGGACAGTTTTATCCAAATGTCTGTGTTTGTCTGCTGGCTGTACTCTCCTGCTGGGTTAAGGTAACAGGTGGGGAATAAGCTCCGAACTGCCAACTTACTTCTTCCCAAAACGCGAGTAGAGACGACGCGGACGAGGACGAAACAGAATCCTTTTTTGTAGGGGGTGACAGTTGGGAGGGACAAAAATAAAATTTAAATCACACAACTTTTTTGTGTCCCTTCTTCATCTACTTGCATCTAGAAAAAAAAAGGTTTTCCAAGGCAAAATAACTCCCTCTACCAGATGGCTTTCCTAAAAATAAATACGACATCCATCAAGTGGGGAGTGAACGAAAACCTATAACTTGACTATCTGACTAGTATCTGTGCTACTAACCACTGGGCATGAGAAGTCCCTGAACGTGTGAAATACAACTGGTTTCATAGTGAAGTATAGTTTCATTCCATTCTTGCCAAAAGCCCTTGACACAGACCAAGGCTAGTGACTGCTGATTCTCAGAACTGTGTCTGATGTGTGGTATCTTAGAGGATAAATTGATGGATGGAATACTGAGGTCATAGTGGAAGCTGTGGAAGCTAAGGAATCTCGTGGGAGCCAAGAGAATGCTCAGATTCTTTGGAATCCATAGAAGCTCTGGTTCCCCATTATAGCTGATACTTCCTGGAAGCAGGCAGAATGTCGACTCCATCACTATGGAGCGCGGACGGTAAAGTGGATCTGACTAATTCCAGAAAAGGATCACGTTACACACGCTTACACACGTCCGTGAGCTCTCCCTGGCGATGAATGCATCAGCAAGCTCAGAGCCAGGTGGAGGATCGCCTCTTTTATTCCTCTGCTATGTCAGAGACGGTTTATGTGTGTGTGGTCTATGGTATTTGGAAGTAAATAAGCATCTGAGTGATCGTCGTCAGAGTACCTCTGACGCTTTGTAAACTCTGCTCTGGCTTATGTAACATACTGAACGCTTGGTACACATGGACAAAGGCATGTATCTTTACTCAGGTTATACACCATCACTGTTCAAACGCAGAGCCTGATCCACAGGCTGTTATGAGAAGCACTCCGTGTAGTTAATATCCGAGTATGATTAACTTTAAAGAGTAAGCATGAGACGTCATTACACAATCATCAGAGGGAAGGGAGGAGACAGCGCACAGCGTTGTGCAGTGTTACTGGTCATGGTGTGTGTGTGTGTGTGTGTGTGTGTGTGTATGTCGCTGTGGAATGTGAAATGGTGGAAACATGGAGAACACCTTTCGCACGATTTGTGAAAAACATGATTTGGCAGAGAGACAGGATGTAAACCAAACCTGTCAAAATAAACGCTGCAAGTGAAAAATTATGTTGAAGACATTTTTCCCTACAGCAGAGGTAGCCTAACGACTGTCAGTCCGCCCGAGTGTTTTGTCTGTAGCATAAGAGGGGCGGAGACCCAGAGAAACACTCACTCTGAAGTTCAGGTCATGGGCCAGAGGAGAAGTGTTGAAATACTCAAAGATGGAGTCCTGGAAGTCTGGCAGTTTAAGACCTGTGTGTGAGAGGAGACACAGTAATTATACACCGTAACAAAGAGTAATATGAGAAAAATGTCAGTTCAGCACTGATGGATCTGTGCCCCGCGCTGGAACTGCAGGATACCTTTGTCGGAACGTGAGCGACTGTCTTCCAGCTCCTTCTTCATGCTCTCCAGCTTCTCCTCCATCTCACGGTTCCTGGCCTCCGATTCTTTCAGTTTGCTGAGAGAGAAGAGGGATCAGAGGTCAAATGTCACAAAGACAGCGAGAGAAAACCAAACATGTCTAATTATGCTCTGTTACGTGAATGTCAGGTAGAGTTGTCTGATGACTGTGTAATGTAAATGTTATGTACAGTTGTCTGACGACTCTGCAATGTGAATGTCAGATAGAGTTGTCTGATGACTCTATAATGTGAATGTCAGGTAGAGCTGTCTGACAACTTTATAATGTGAATGTCAGGTAGAGTTGCCTGATGACTCTGCAATGTGAATGTCAGGTAGAGTTGCCTGATGACTCTGCAATGTGAATGTGAGGTAGAGTTGTCTGACGACTCTGCAATGTGAATGTTAGGTAGAGTTGTCTGATGACTCTATAATGTGAATGTCGGGTAGAGTTGTCTGACGACTCTATAATGTGAATGTCGGGTAGAGTTGTCTGACAACTCTATAATGTGAATGTTATGTAGAGCTGTCTGATGACTCTGTAATGTGAATGTCAGATAGAGTTGCCTGATGACTCTGCAATGTGAATGTCAGGTAGAGTTGCCTGATGACTCTGCAATGTGAATGTGAGGTAGAGTTGTCTGACGACTCTGCAATGTGAATGTTAGGTAGAGTTGTCTGATGACTCTATAATGTGAATGTCGGGTAGAGTTGTCTGACGACTCTATAATGTGAACGTCAGGTAGAGTTGTCTGACGACTCTATAATGTGAATGTTATGTAGAGCTGTCTGATGACTCTGTAATGTGAATGTCAGATAGAGTTGTCTGACGACTCTATAATGTGAATGTGAGGTAGAGTTGTCTGATGACTCTATAATGTGAATGTTGGGTAGAGTTGTCCGACGACTCTATAATGTGAATGTCGGGTAGAGTTGTCTGACGACTCTATAATGTGAATGTCGGGTAGAGTTGTCTGATGACTCTATAATGTGAATGTCAGGTAGAGTTGTCTGATGACTCTATAATGTGAATGTTGGGTAGAGTTGTCTGATGACTCTATAATGTGAATGTTGGGTAGAGTTGTCCGACGACTCTATAATGTGAATGTCGGGTAGAGTTGTCCGACGACTCTATAATGTGAATGTGAGGTAGAGTTGTCTGACAACTCTATAATGTGAATGTCGGGTAGAGTTGTCTGACAACTCTATAATGTGAACGTCAGGTAGAGTTGTCTGACGACTCTATAATGTGAATGTTATGTAGAGCTGTCTGATGACTCTGTAATGTGAATGTCAGGTAGAGTTGTCTGACGACTCTATAATGTGAATGTGAGGTAGAGTTGTCTGATGACTCTATAATGTGAATGTTGGGTAGAGTTGTCTGACGACTCTATAATGTGAATGTTATGTAGAGCTGTCTGATGACTCTGTAATGTGAATGTCAGGTAGAGTTGTCTGATGACTGTAATGTGAATGTTATGTAGAGCTGTCTGATGACTCTATAATGTGAATGTCAGGTAGAGTTGTCTGATGAGTCTGTAATGTGAATGTCAGGTAGAGTTGATGAGGAGGAGATTATTCTCGAGGAGGAGAGCTCACTTCTCAAAGGAGATGTTGGCTGCTTTGACCTTGCGCAGTTCATCCTGGACCAGCTGTTTGGCTCGGATCTCTGCGTCTAGGGCCGACTGCAGCTCCAAACGAGCAGACATGTCCAACTTCTGGCTACGCCGGACTTTCCAGAGCGGGTCCTGGTCGAACAGGAGAGCAGCGATCATGACGTGTATTAGTAAGGTCAAGAGAACAGTCAGCAGAGAACTGAATATCACCGTTAGGTGAAATGTACCACCACAGTCAAATGCTGCAGAATTAACAGTCCGTACTGCTGACTGGCTACACAACAACTACACACCTACTGAGTCATCTCTATATCCTAATAAATACAGAACAACCTACGATAATTCTGCACCCTGGTACAGTCATATCAAAGCACCGTCCAGCCAGGTCACTCTGTTTCACTCCAGTGAGCCACAGTAATATTCATTTAGCAGAATATGGCTAAATAAAGGGGCTTTTCTCCAGCTATGAAAAATGGCATACAAATAGCATGTAAGTATGATTTGTAACCTTTTCCTGATCTGTCTGGTCTAAGGCAGATTTGCACTCCCTCTGTGCTGTACTTCATGTTTCACTGACAAATGAAATAGCTTGCGAGTGATTTGTTTAAGACGAAGCATTCACACAAGACAGCACACGTCCAGAGAGATTTCCTAATCAACTCCTCAAGAACAGGAGATATGGCAAATGTGCAAAAGTCAACCTTCTGAGCTGAACTGAGTCATCTATGCTGAACTACAACAAACATTTTTAAATAAGTGAATTTTTGTATTTCTGTGTTGCAAGATGCATTAGACTGTAACAATGAGAATTTGGTCTTAGAGAGTGAAAGATAAAGAGAGAGAAAAAGATTGAGAGAGAGAGAGAGAGAGAGAGAGCATGTACAGTTGAAGAAAGAGTCTTTGGGGATGCTGTAAAGCTGAAATGATGTTTTACACAGGGAGACGGTGAGCTGAGGACCGGCGGGGCCGTGTGGGATTTTTAACAGAGGCATTACACACAGATCTCATCAGCTTTATAACAATATTACTCCGACAGGACAGTCCGTTCCCCAAATCATCCTCAAAATCCACCACCGCCCAGTCTGACAGCACCAAATCCCTCAAAAAAACTACATCTGGGATTCAACTCACAGCTGGGGGAGCCGTGGCAGACTTTAATACACAAATTAAAGGACTATTATGTTATTAATCTCCATTAAAATAGCTGATCCTGTGTCAGATGCACTATGATATGACTGAGGATTAATGGGACACACACTGATCTGAGATCAGTCATGCTAGGGGCTCCAGCTCTGACCCTTCATCAGAGAAGTGTCCCGTGGCTCATGCGACCAGCCATGAGAAAAGCGCTCTGAGCACTGCCATTCATTCCATCTTCAGTCATTTTTCTCCGTCATCCTACATGAGACGTCTCAGACAACAGGGACAAACATCAGTCCACTGTATTTGAATCCGATTGGTGGTAGGAAGACTAGATAGAGATGAATGACAGTTATGAAGATCTATAGCCATGAGGAGGATCCGATGAGAATGAGTTTCCTTATCCAATCAGAGAGGCGAGGTGATGGAAAGTGCACTCACCCGCTTGTTGGCCCTGGAAGCGACCAAGGGCTTCTGGGATTGGGTTCTTTCTCCAGAACCTTGCTACATTAATGATAAAGGAGGGAAAATAAAGACCTCAATCTGTAAGAGCAACCAGATGTCCAACAGGAGCGCGCTGCAGTTAGCTTTAATGTTTAAACGTGCCCCATCAACGCAGATCTCCTCTGAAACAGTCTGTTCCCAAACAACCAGCTGATACTCAGCCGCTCCTAGAGACCCTCACGGCAGCAGTCAGACGTGTTAGACCAGGGTTGAATCAGACGGGCACTGTCACACACACTGGACAGATGGACATGACTAAGATACAGTGAGAGGACAGACTGCTGAACACGCTGCAGATGGCTCCTATTGAACACAGTGTGAATGTCTCATGCTAGCGCGTTTCTCACACAGATCCGCATTCCTACAGGTATAGGCTTCCATAAAAATATAATAACACAGTAAATAAGGAAGCAGTGGCTAGTTTCCTGCTTCTTTCTCTGAATCGATAGTAGAGGGGTTTGCAGTGAGAGCACAACACAGGAAAAGCCTCAGACTGTTTTTACACAAACGCCTCCAAAGGGTCAAGGACCTGGGACTCTCTTCAGAACACACAACACGCTGCTTTTTCATTCTTTCTTTTTTTTTTTTTTTTTTTTTTTTTTAAACACAGAACAACAACAACAACAACAACAAAACTCTCTCTCCGACCAGCAGGCGACTCTGCAATTTACTTAATCGACTGATGGATTGTACCAAAAAAAAAAAAAGTGCTTAGCAGGTGACAGGAGCAGACTGGGTTTTCAGAGAGTGTATTCCTAACGTCCATGTAAAGGTTACTGTTTGGTAATACCAAACAATGCCCCCAGTGTGAGGGAAACTGTTTCTCTTCTGTCTCTCTCTCCTATTATTTTCATCCTTAACCTGATTAGGGAGGGATATTAAATCAAATCTGAACTCTTTCCTCACCTCCAACGTCGACATGTCACTTCCCTTCAATCAATTTCCATTAGATTTGCTATTTAAAGCTGCCACACAGGACATACTTAGAATGTGTTTAATTATGTCAGCCCAGCCCTTGGCGAAGGAGTTAGAGACAGAGAGGAAGAGAGAGAGAGAGAGAGAGAGAGAGAGAAAGAGAGAGAGTGTAACTAGGAGAAACCTTCTCAGTCAAGTTGCCCTGTAGTGCACAGCCTTTAAGGTGGGTGTGTTTCTATCAGACCATTATTATTGTCAATACTGCATTTCAGACACTTTGACCAAACACTGGTCGTGCTACATACATGCAGACGGCATTACCACATATGAAATGACAGCTGTTGTTAGTCTGTTCCTTACACAGTGTGGAGTAGTCTCCAGCATAAGTTAATCAGAGAAGAGAGTGAAAAACAAAAGGCCAACGGCAGTGGAGAGAGAAGAGAGGAAAAAACAGGAGACCACAGTATGCGGAGAAAGGAAATGAGATGGAATGGCTAATCTTATAACTGCGTAATCCTGACCTGAGGCCAGTTTCTCTTATAGGACCCCACTGTGTTTACAGAGAGGGAAACTGACTCAAACACTAATTAAAAGATAATAAACAATAAAGGAAACAATTAAGATATTTCTTAAGTTCTGGCTGACAGAAACGTGTCTTGTGTGGGACTGTGTTATGGAAACAGACAGGCAGAGAGAGAGAGAGAGAGAGAGAGAGAGCGAGAGAGAGAAATGTAAATGAAAACAGAGAGATGACAGAGATAGTCTTACCAGGGTCCTGGAGCCCAGGCTGGAACTACGCAGTGACTCCAGCTCTTCTGTCATTTTAGAGGCCAATGCCTGCAGGTACCCACGGGCATCCTTCTCATCACTCACCCTGTAAACACACACACACACACACACACACACACGCACACAAACACACGCACGCA
>NC_044498.1:2264499-2274499 GCF_902362185.1 Chanos chanos
AGGTGCCAGGTCAGTTCCCTCCCCTGGCCTAGTTACAGACTAATCCAAATCGAGGGCCATGTCATTCCACTGTATCGAATGAAAAAAGATACTGTGTGAAAAGCGGGGAGACAGGGAGGCGGAACAGAGTGCTTGTCAAATCCACGGCAGTGTCTCCTCCCCTGTGGCTAACTCTGTTCACTCTTTGCTGTGCTTCTCTGTTGAACCTACCAGTCTGATTAGACCAGTCACTCCAAGCAAACCATGCTCAGTGTAAAGTGTGGTACGTGGAACGGGCCCAGAGACGAGATCTGACAACCTGTGGGCTCCTCTCGAGCCAAACCACAGAGCTCACGCTTACGTTATGCCAGCCGTGCCCTCATTTATACGTTCTGTTCATCCAAACTGGCACACCTCGCCAAAGAAAACATACAGTCATTAATGCATGTGTAGGAGCTTACGTTCCTTCAAGCTGCCGCGTTTGGGATTTGAACCCACAACTCTCTAGTTATTAGGTCAAATCTCTCACTGCATCTTTATCAACTCTTAGTGTTGCACACACTCTGAAAGGTAGTGGAATGTCTTCTCTCGGTGAGGTCATCGGCAGACCAGCCGCGACCTGTCTGCTTGTTTTTATTGGCTCCCCCTCTAACAACATCATGATCAACGTTTAAACACGTCTCACAAATGTTTGGCTTCTTATCGCCGAGATACTGATTTTGTTTGAATCATCACTCGTTTGGTTCTGATTGTTCTCTGATTGCATTTAGGTGTTACACAGAGATTGACGCATATTTGCCTTGAGTGTAACGTATCAGATGAGGTTTGTGGTTGGAGTTTGTTTAGTGGTTCACTCTATACACTCACGTGTCTCTTATACCACATGTCTTGTTTGCGTTTATGTTTCAGTTTTACACATGTGACATGATTCAACTCAACTGAAAGCCCAAACCCTGGATGAGTTGACTTGGGTTCATTCATGACACTGGGTTATGAGGGAGATTCTGAGGGCAGGGAAATCAGTAGGAATGGGAGAGGAGTGGTAAGTGCACTGGTGGAGGTACTGTTTGCTACAGTGGGCACAAAAATGTGGTCTACCTTATGGATGTCCTCTTTCTCTTGCCGTAGAGCTTTGACCTGCTTGTCGAGGGCCTTCAGCTTGGAGGCGGAGCTTTCGTAGTCCTGTCGCAGAGTCACCGCCTCCTCCAGCTGGTGTTCGAGCCTATCAGAGTCTGCCGTGGGGAAGAAGGGAAATCAAGCAAAGCTTTAGCTGGGATGCTACTGTTCAGTGTGACCTCACACAAAGCTAAAAACTGGAGGTGAGCTGAGGCAGAAACTGAGTGACTCGCCAATGATTCACAGCCCAGACAGGAACTTTGAATTCAGTTATTTTCCACAATGGTTCTGCCTGAATGATGATTAACAAAAGGCTCGTTTAGAAACTTGGCAGCTGCGTTTATTTCGTGACCTTAGGTGACACATTAGACGAGTTTAGGAGTGTGTCTGTGTCGCATCAGCCTGTTCTTCACTCACCAGCCAGCTTCTTCTTGAGTCGATCGATTTCCTCGTTGAGTTTTTTCATCTCTTTGTCCCTGCTGAGCGTGCCCGTCCCGCGGCCCGAGCCATGCAGCGCCTGGGTGGATTCTGGGTAAAAATGACAGAGACAGCAGTACATTATGAGATGTCCAGAATGAGATGTCCAGCTCTTCTATTTCAGGCTAGACTTTTGTCAGACGGTTATGAAAGAAGCAAACTGATTCCTTCTTCCTAAAAATGCCCTCTCTAAAAGCAAGCGGAGACCCATCAGACCCGCGACCCCGGAGACTGATACGGGACTTCGCCTTTGGGCCCAGTACTGTCTGCGGTTCTTTACCCTGGAGTTTCCTGCTGAGCTCCTGTTTCTCCTGCTCTAAGCTTCGTATCCTCCTCTCAAAGGCCTCCACCTGCAGGCCTCCGTCCCCCTCACACAGGCCGTCGCCCTCCCCACCGGCGACCCGCCGGATGTTGCCGCGGTCGGAGAAACAGCTGTCTGTGGTGTAAGTGAAACCGACGAAAGGGAGGTGCTGCCCAGAGAAGCCCGTGTGTGACACCGGAGGAGCGATGTCCTGTCGGGGAGACGCGGAGAGAAACGAGAGGTCAGATCAGAACGTTGTTATCCTGGCTAAGATTCCAGAAGTTTCCATTTTAAGATCATAATAAACACCACTATTTTAATAAACATTCAGCGCACACAGGCTGGAGTTGAAACAAACACGGCAGAGCTCATTCACTTTGACCGCTCTCACTGTGACATATCATCAGAAGAGAACCTGATGCCTGGGGTTTGGCGGTACCGTCTTTGTGCCAAAGGAAAGTAAAAGGCAAAGCAACCAAAAGGATTTTAGGATTAGACCCAAAGTCTGACAATACACTGATGATGTGCCCCTGCAGAACAGACTTAAACCCAAAAGCATTTCAGAGGTATGTGACCTCCGACACAGAAAACATAATGTTCTAGCACTACCAAAGTGCTTTTGAAAACTATCTATTAGAAAAAGAAAAAAACAAAACAAAAAAACAACTTCTTAAACTCACAGGGTTCTTCAGCACGTCATCGTCCACGTCAAAGTTGGAGGTGTCGGAAGGGGAGCTGACGTCGGGAATGTAGGGCGCCTCGGTGTTGCGGATATTTTCCCAGTCGATGCCGGTGAAGAACGGATGCTGCTTGAACTCCTCGATGCCGTTCTGGCCAAGCCGGCGTTCCCGACTACAGATGAGACGCTGGATCAGGTCCTTGGCGTCCTCCGACACGTCGGTGATGTGGGAGGGAAACTGGAAGCGCTCCTGTTCAGGAGAGCAAAGCAAGGTGGGATACTTCAGACCTCCACAATCTGTGACATTTGCCAAGGTCAGGCGCTGAGGGTACCCATGTGTTTGAGGCACTCAGCACACAAGAGTGGTTCTCTGTGTGAGCAGTTTGCGGGAACAACTTGTCATGACGTACAATAGGATTCAGTTCTGACACAGTCAAAGGTAACGGTTGAAAAATGGGAAGTACTTTTGCAGAGCGCGTTTAAGCGTTAACATAGAACCTGAGCATTATCCACCTGAGTCCATTTCACTCCACATCTAAGTCAAGGTTGTAGGGGATATATTCTTATCAGAACACTGCATTATCCTTCTGACATTTTACCTGTGCTGCTTCCTCAAGAGTCCATTATAAGCAAATAATCAATTACCAGGGCAAGCACTCCAACTGTAGCTGAGCAAACACTATTCAAATGTCGATCACATGGCCCCGTTCACGTCTCAGCCAACACACCACTGCTCTCTGACCTCAGCAGAGAGTAGGTGGGGCAAAAGGGCGTGGCCATTGTCCTGTTTGACCAAGAAATCTATTCAGTTCTTCTGACAAAACACGCGGTGCTGCGTGTGCCGCACAACTCAGAGACCAGGAGATTAGGGTCAAACGAGTTCTGAAGTATTCAAATGGCTGCACCTTGTCCCACTTGTCCAACAAGGCTCCTTTACCTAGTGTCCTTTTCCGCTAGACTAACTTACTAAAACTCTGACAGGACCTATTGTGTTAAAGAAATGACAAATATCACATGAATGCCTTACAGAGTCTTCACCGAAACTGGCATTTATGCTGCTACCTCTGCCCTTAGGCCAAGTTTAGAGGTCAGACAATCACAGAGGAGAGCTGGAACAAGGCTCAGGTATTTAAATACTTTGTTGTCCTATGACTGTCAGTCAGTCCTGGCTCAAAGGGTCTCAAGTGTATCAAGTTTAAAGGGGCAAACACTGAGAACACAAAACACTTACACACACACACTCTCTCACGAACACACGCTGAGCTATGACATGATTCCCGCAGGACCTGTGGCTTCCTGACTTCCTGACTGTTGCTTCAGTAGGACAAAGTCTCACCTCGTGGTTCATGATCTTGCCGTAGGTCTCTACCAAGGACTCGGCGTAGAAGGGCGTTTCTCCGTACAGCATCTCGTACATACACACCCCGAGAGACCACCAGTCACACTCTGGCCCGTACTTCCCCATTCCGTCCTCCATCGCCTGCAGGATCTCTGGGGAGATGTAGTCCGGCGTTCCCACGGCAACCGAAGACTGGACCTGAGGCGGGCGGGGGGGGATGATGTTACAAAGCAGACACCAGAGAAAAACATGGAGGACAGAAATGACTGGATTCCATTTAAGTCACGGGCTATTTCAAAGCAAAGGATAACACTTTATATCGGCCCTGTGAAGGCGCAGAGAGCAGAGTTTAATCATTAATGAGCAAATCAGGAGAGTGAGAACAGGTCTTTCAGGCTGGCAAGCACACTGTGAACACAACCCTCATTCAGAACACCAACCATGTTTCATATTTGAACCTGCAGTTAGTTGTCTCTCCTGTCCCTCAATCCTACCAGCTTGGCTCATAACTGCGCATGTATGAGAGAGCAGAGAATGAACTGACCCAAAAAAAGAAAAAACCTTCAGGGGAAAAATGTGTCCAACCATCCCACTCACAGCAGGAAACATACCCACTGATAATCCTCACTGATACTGTCTCATCTACCAGCTAAGACACGTGCAGTGAAAAAGGCTCTACAGGTAATATCAGCTATAATTTTAATCTGTTAAATGTTTTTCAGGCAAAAGTAATCAGAGACTGAGAGATTAGTTCATAGATCATGGATTCCTAGGACACATCAATGCCTGTTGTTATGGAGACACTGTGAGCAGAGAAAGCATTTCTACACACACACGCCTGCAGAATTAAGCCTGTCTCTACTTCAGCTCATGTTAACGGTGGTTGTGAGACAGGGTGAATTTGACAGGTAGACAGAAATGCAGTGCATACCCCGAAAACCCCAAAAAATCATCACACAGTCAATTTCACACAGAAACGAGCAAACAAGAGTGTGTGTGTGAGTGAGAGAGAGAGAGAGAGAGAGGGGGGCGAGAGAGAGAGCGAGAGGGGGGGGAGAGTGTGTGAGTGTGCAAGACAGTGTCTGGCAGAGAAAGAGAGAGAGAGAGAGACAGTGTGAGTGTGAGAGAGAGAGAGAGAGAGAGAGAGAGACAGTGTGAGTGTGAGAGAGCAAGAGAGAGTGTGAGTGTGAGAGAGAGAGAGAGCATGACAGACAGTGCGAGTGTGGAGGAGAGAGTGTGTGGCAGAGAAAGCAAAAGAAAGAGAGAGGAAGAGAGCGAGAGAGAGAGAGCTAGAGGTTACTGGGGCATGAAGGAGAGCAGTGTGCAGTGGTAAGAGACAACACTTTTCTTCAACATCTCTTGTCCCTGACCCTGAGGATTGTCTTTAGCTGTGGGGCTGTAGGGGCAGTTTGGCCAGTCTGTGTGTGTGGCCTGAGGACTGGCCCATGTTCACTCTGTGCTATTCTCTCTCTGTCACGCTACTGTACACACACGCACGCACGCACGCACGCGCACACACACACACACACACACACAGACACACACACGCACAGACACACACACGCACGCGCGCGCGCGCGCACACACACACAGAGACACACACTCGCGCGCGCGCACACACACACAGCTGCTTCTGTTAGCCTAAGCTGGACGACGTCACTCATTTGCATTAGGTCCTTTTACAAAAACAATACAAATCAGGCAGACAAACACATTCTGAACCCTGATGAAATCATCCAATCACAATGCAAGTCATGGCAAACAACCAACCAATCAACTGCTGTGGTTCACTGTCACCCGCCTGTTCTTTTGTGTATTTACATCAGGTACTTAATCTACTGCACACACTGACTCTCAAAGCAGCTGCACCAATCACAGATCTACGCCTTCAAACACGCACAACAAAAGCATTGGCCTTGATAAAGGACGAGAAAAAAATCTCACTGAAATGTCCTAGTCATCACTAACAGGGACTAATACCAACTCTGGAAGACAGTTATAATCAGCTCTGCTCCCTCTCCAATCACGAGCCCTGGCTTCACTCTGATCACGTCACATCTGTGTGCCGCTGATACAGTGAACACAAAACATCTGCACTGCTCCACTCTCCCACTGCTCACAGAAAATGAAAGGAAATCTTGGCCTGATGTTATCAGTGCCCCCTGGCCAATCATCACTCTACAAAACAGGAAAGCTACAGCGTGTGTGTGTGTCTGTGTGTGTGTTTGTGAGCGCATGTGTATGAGTGTGTGTGTGTCTGTGTGTGTGCGTGTGCGTGCACATGTGCATGAGTGAGTGTAAGTGTGTGTGTGTGTGTGTACGTGTGTGTGAGTGTCTGTGTTGCTCCAATTAATCTCTGCCCTATGTGGAGCTCACAGCTGAGCCAAACCCTGCTCTATTACCGTCAACAAAGTCTGTGCTTACGTGAAAGAGAGCTTTGACCAATCAGGCACAAGAATAGCCAGCCAGGACACCAAACTGGCCAATGAGCTTTGAGTATGAGAGATATAGCGAGTGAGACACTAGTATTGGCTCTATTTCCTCACAATAAAAAAAAAAATAAAGAGATCTGATTGGGCGTTTTCTGGCGCTGATCTACTCACCGTGCCGTCCTGCATCATCCTCAGGCAGGAGCCGAAGTCAGCCAGGCGAATGTGTCCGTTCATGTCCAGCAGAACGTTATCTGGCTTAATGTCCCTGCAACACAGACACAGGCAAAGACTGAATAAAGCAGGCAACGCTAAGAGCAGGAATCGAGTTTGAGTTTTTTCCAGTCACAGATTTAGAGCCACTGAGAAACAACCATTCACACATCTGAAGTGGGACTTCATTGGCTGATGTCCCTTACACGGCTCTTACCTTTTTTTTATAGAGGGCACTTTGTGTGTTGACTGACAACAGTCATATCCAATCAGTGAACATTAAGGAAGAAAATCAGTGTCACCCTGTACTCCAGAATAGCAATACATATTAGTCAATGCATCAATCACTTGTTTGGGGGGAAACAAAGTGTAAAAACTAGCACACAGCCAGGAGAGACGGCCTTCCAGTCTGTCTTCATAAACCTGCCCTCACTAGAGCTGATCAGACAGCTCTGTGCTTCTGACACGTCTCTTGGAAAATGTACCAGATAAATCAGAGTGACTGGGCCTTGTGCCAGTGCTCTTACATTCACCTTCTGTTCTTTTCTACTAAAGGCACTAAAACCCTAAGTGTATTTCAACATACTGTATTTGAACCAACAAACACAAGTCAGTGTGACTTCCCATGCATGCAGCAAGTAGTGCCCAGCACAGCAGGGGCACAGGGAGAGAGGGCATTAAGGGGCACAGGGAGAGGGGGCATTGAGTGGCACAGGGAGAGAGGGCATTGAGTGGAACAGGGAGAGCGGGCATTAAGGGGCACAGGGAGAGCAGGCATTGAGTGGCACAGGGAGAGGGGGCATTAAGGGGCACAGGGAGAGGGGGCATTGAGTGGCACAGGGAGAGAGGGCATTAATGGGCACAGGGAGAGAGGGCATTGAGTGGCACAGGGAGAGAGGGCATTAAGGGGCACAGGGAGAGGGGGCATTGAGTGGCACAGGGAGAGAGGGCATTGAGTGGCACAGGGAGAGCGGGCATTGAGTGGCACAGGGAGAGAGGGCATTGAGTGGCACAGGGAGAGGGGGCATTAAGGGGCACAGGGAGAGAGGGCATTGAGTGGCATTGAGACAGGGCCCAGTACTGATATACAGCTAACACATACTTATCCCAAGTCGCTGCTGTTTGTCAGGGTGGCACTCTCTGACCAACCGTGCCCCACTGCCCATACAAAACAGCCTGGCATTGTCTCTCCACTCCTCCTCTTCCCCCTCTCTCTCTTCCCTTCAGGCAGAGAGAGAGAGAGAGAGAGAGAGAGAGAGAGAGAGAAAGAGAGAGCGAGAGCGAGAGCGAGAGCGAGAGAGAGAGGAGGAGGGGAAGGGGAGGGGTGCCGCGGCCTGGCGTGGTGCCACACACACAGTGCCCTCTGTTTTACATTACTGGCACCATGCTGGGCACAGCAGGCATCGCACAAACACAGTGTCAAAACCCACCACTCCACCACAGACAATCAGGCCTATCCACACCTAAAAATGACAACACACACACAAAGACGCACAAACAAACCTAAAACACAAACAAGCCCCATTCATAATCACACTCGGCTTGGGCCACACAAACCGCGGAACACCACACAGTACACGACAAAGCCCCCAGAACACCACGCCAGGCCTCCACGGGTCCCCCCAAAACAGCCGTCACGTTAAACGCGGATGAGATACGGTTCTGAGGGAGGTTTTTCATTGGCCGTGTGAGTGGGGCTGGCAGTGATTCTGTGTAAGAGGGAAGCAGTAGTAGGCAGGCTTCCTCTTTCCCTCTCCGAGGAATGCGGTGGAAGGAAGAGGGGCTGGGCCTGGCCGGATGGCTGCCCAGGACTCACTCCCCGCTGGGCAGCACTGGCAGGAAGGGCTCTCTCCATATGTGCCCCACTGGGGCTGAGTCTAATCTAGTCATCTGTACGCACTGCTCCCCTGTACCATACAGAGTCTCTCAGCACACTCATACAGACCAGCTACCACCATGACACACAGACAGACCCAGACACAGATAAATATACACACACACGCTCATACAGACACACACACACACACACACACACACACACTCATACAGACCAGCTACCACCATGACACACAGACGGACCCAGACACAGATACACACATACACACACTCACTCAGACAGACCAGCTACCACCATGACACACAGACAGACCCAGACACAGATACACACATACACACACACACTCATACAGACCAACTACCACCATGACACACAGACAGACCCAGACACAGATACACACATACACACACACACTCATACAGACCAACTATCACCATGACACACAGACGGACCCAGACACAGAAACACACATACACACACACTCAGACAGACACACACACATACACACTGACCTGTGTACATAGTGCTGCTGGTGAATGGAGTGAATAGCCAGGACCATCTCTGCCATGTAGAACCTGGCCATGTCCTCCGGGAGTCTGTCCTCAAACTTACTCAGCAGTGTTAGCAGGTCTCCTCCAACATAGTAATCCATCACCAGGTACTGCAAAGTGACCAACATAGTAAGCCATCACCAGGTACTGCAAAATGACCAACATAGTAATCCATCATCAGGTACTGCAAAATGACCAACATAGTAATCCATCACCAGGTACTGCAAAATGACCAACATAGTAAGCCATCACCAGGTACTGACCAACAAAATGCAAAATGAGCAACATCCTATTAGTACTGAGGACTCCACCTTGTCTCGTAGTCACTCAGATCCACACTGATGGAAATCTCATAGACATTTACCGTTTACCCTTAAAGCACAGCTGGGCAGACCTGTCATTTTACTAAAGCTCAGGATTCAGCAAGGCTTGTGAACGGCATGTGATATTTGTGATGTCGTGTGTGTGTGTGTGTGTGTGTAGGCAGCAGTCCCAGTGATAGTTCAAAGGAAAGCGGGAAAGATGGCTGATCGGTGACTCTAGGGTGGACAGAGGTTAATCTCTGTGAGCAATGTGTGATAAACTGATGTGTGTGGTCTGTGATGTGTGTGTGTGTAGGTGCATGTGATGTGTGTGTGTGCGTGTGCGAGTGTAGGTGCATGTGATATGTGCGTGTGCGAGTGTATCTGTGTTGTGTGTGTGTGTGTGTGTGTGTGAGTGTGTGTAAAAAGCTCTCACCAGGTAGTTATCATCTTGGAAAGCGTAGTGCAGTGTGGTGATCCACTGGCAGTCTCCATACACCAGCACGTCTCTCTCCTCTCTGAAACACGCCGTCTGAAACAAAGCAGTCGCTCATTCTCACACCAGTCCTCCGCCTTAGTACACTTCACTGGGTCTCACACAGACCAACTGGCCTCCGCCTTAGTCCACTTTACTGGGTCTCACACAGACCAACTGGCCTCCGCCTTAGTCCACTTTACTGGGTCTCACACAGACCAACTGGCCTCTGCCTTAGTCCACTTCACTGGGTCTCACACAGACCAACTGGCCTCTGCCTTAGTCCACTTTACTGGGTCTCA